>NC_071611.1:81365180-81592680 GCF_024509145.1 Vidua macroura
AACACTAATTATGTCACGGCAGCCACGCTCTGCAATAATGGCCTTATATGCAGCCCAGGTGTGCAAGAAATAAAAAAAAAAAAAAAAAAAAAAAAAGAATAAAAAGCTTGGTGCAAAATGCTGGGTGGATAAAAGGTGAGGGCATTTTTATACCCTACAATAGTTGAAAGCCGGAGAGAAAAAAGAGAGTTCCAGATTGTGAGTGTGGGGCTGAAACCGAGGGCTCTGACACTGGCGAGGGCCCTGGGAAGGCTTCTGGGTCTGAAGACTTGGATTTGTTTGTGGTTGTGCTTTTTCAAGCAGTGGGATGCTGGATGCCTGAGAGGCCTGTAGGGATGCAGAACTGCATCAGCAGGACCCTCTGGAGAGGTGCTCTGGGGCCAGTGAAGGTCCTGGAGCCCTGTCAGTCCCTTGTAAAACCTGCTGCCCTTGTCAGCAGCAGCTGTAGAAACCCTTCCAGGGAGCTTTGCTTCTCCCTGCAGGGTTTGCCCAGCACCTTCACTTCATGCACGTCTTCCTTGAATGTGCAACACCCCTGCTTCCTGCCAGGGCCTCTCCTTCTCTTGGGCAAGCCCTCCTACCATTTCGACTCAAAAGCTGAGAAAACCCTGCTTTTGGGCAGAGCTTGAGGCCACCCACACACGCCCAACCCCCTCGCGGTGCCTGCGGGCGCTGATGGAGAGCAGGACCCGAGGTCTTGTCAGCATCTGCTCCCACAGGGTAGGTTCCCCAACTTTCCCCTGCGGCTGATTGTGTCCGAGGGGCACTCAGCAGCACTGACCCTGCCTCTGGAACCGTAATCAGCACGAGGGGGCACTGAGTCCTGGGTGCTAATACCCCTGCTGGTGTCTGCTCCACGAGCCTTGCCCCCGCTAATTGAATTAAGCAACTGTGAAACCGAGGAGAGGGGAGGCTTGAGCAGGGCAAACAGAGGGAAGGAGAGATTTGCACTTTCGTTGCCTTGTGCTAAAAATGTTTGTTTTGACACAAGAGCGGGGTTAATTCCTCCTCAGCAAAGAAAGCTAAGCACAATAAAGCTCTTCTCTTAGGTGGGAAGGTTGAGGAAGTCTTCAAAGTGTTGCACAGATAATAAAGATAAATTTAGGAGATAGCTTAAAAATTCCCCCTAAGATATAAAGTAATAATAAGCTGTTCACTATCGTTTGGGTGACAATTAAAATGCCTGTGGGATATATAAGTGTCATCCATGGGAGCTCCTGTTCTGCTGTTGGAATGTATTCATTACCCAATGAATCCTTGGGTGCTGAAAAGCTACAAAGATACTCACTGACTTGTAGGAATGATAAGTCAACCTTCATAACAGGGGTAGAAATACCTTTCTTGAACACTTTGACATAATTTTTGCATAAGAGTTAATGGCTCGCGCAGAAAAGCGACAGCAAAGTTTTAAATCAAGGAAAAAAATAGATTATTTCTTATATTCTTCAGTATTCATTGGTCCATAGGAGGGTGCTCCCTCTACTACTGTCAAGGAGCCATCAAAGCCTTCAATTTTTCTCATTTCCCAAGAAGCCAAAGGGATTCCTAAGATTAAATTTGCAATTTTTTTGCTTGTGGGATGTGTGTGTGTAACCACGCAGTTAGAACTTACACTTTTACCACATTTTCACTGTTTTCCTTGCTGCCATATTGGTTATTATTAGATTTTATTATTAGACTTTAATAATAAACTTTAGCATTAGACTTTAGTATTAGAACAGCCTAATTCTTTAAAAGAAGAAAACATTGGAGGTATTTTTATCTCTTGTTTCTTTTTAGAACATATATATATGTATATATATATATATTTATATATATATATAGGTCTTAATCCAAAGCGTTTTGAATTTTCTCAGGAGTCTTCCACCGACTTTGAAGAGCTTTAAGCTCTGGTGTGTTCAGCAAAAAGGTCAGACAAAAAGAATATGTTGACTCTGCTCGGGCTTCTATAAAAGGAAACTTTAAAGCATTTAAAATAGAAAAATGCTATCTTCCTGAAAGGCGTGTTTCCGAGGCCAGAGACGTTTAAGCTCCTCGTTTAATGTCACAATTAATTTAACCGGGGCTCAGCCAGGACAAGGGGGTTTGTGTGAGTTCATACACCCGTGCCCAAGCAGGCGTTCACCACACACCGTGACATTACCCTCGGAAAAAGGCAAAACAAAAAAAAACCAAAAAAACAAACAAAACAAAACAAAAAAAAAAAAAAAAAAAAAAAAAAAAAAAAAAAAAAAAAAAAACCACAAAAAAACCACCAAAACAACAACAACAACAAAAAAAAAAAAAACAAAAAACAAAAAAAAAAAAAAAAAACACAAAAAAAACCACCAAAAAACTGCATTAACACCCAGTCCGGGGGCTTAGTTCACAGCTCTGGGTTTGCCAGCTGAAAGCTGAGCCCCGCTCTGACTCGGGCTGGCTTTGAAGGAGGCCGAGATAAGGCAGCATTAATCTAAGTGAGTGGTTCTTTTTGCCTGAAGGGAGGGAGCTGGAGCTCCTTTGGGAGGCCAGAGACCACCTGGGCATTCGTCCTATCTGGCCACAAATCAGTGTGTTAATAGCTTGTGTACAATGGCCTGCCAGAACGAGCAGGAGGTACCTTTGCTGCTTCTACAAAATCTGATTTTTTTTTTTTTTTTTTTTTGGTCCCTGGGACAGGAAAAAAATAGATACTATTTTAAACACACAAGAATACAGCCCTATTTAATAACTCCTTGATAATCCCAACAAGTTTTTGTGGCTAGGGTAGGCGTAGGTAACCCTACAAACAGACTTTTGTGCGTACAGGTGAGGTGTTTTTTGAGTGGGGGGACTTATGGAAGGAAGCCAACAGGAGTGCAGTTTTGTGGGCATTTTGCTGATGACTGACTGAGGAAAATGGTCGGTTTTGGGCTGAAATCTTCACGCTGGGAGATGGTGCTGTGCCTTGTCATCTGGAGAGATACCAGAAGTTTCCACAGGCTCCAGCAAAGCCCTGACAGAGGTGGGATCAAAACCGAGAAGCTGTGACCACTTCTCCTGGCTGGTGTTCAGCATAAAGGAGCTTTAGTTCCACCACAGAATCCACATCACGTGGATTCAGGAGGATTTGATATTAGAGACCTTCTGCTCACATATTGCCCATATATTAACATTTGCGCCGCCGTGCAGCAAGGCAGACAAGAATGTTTTTCATGCTCCTGACTTCCAGAAGTGCTCCCACACACAGGGCACTTTGGGTCCCAGATAGCAAATGAAAGCTCTTACAGAGAGGGACTCACACAATGACCTATTCAGATTAAAACTTGTACATCCAGCCCTTTTTTTTTTTTTTTTTTTTTTTTTTTTTAAGAGCAACAGACACTCTATCAGCAGCCAGACAAACGAAAAAAGAGCAGATATTTTAATATTGCAGCCATTTCCTGGCTTGAGGCATTGTCCAATCAATCTTATCATTCATTCCTAAAAGCCTTTATCCAGTAATCCACCCCTAACCTACACCCACAGTGGCCCTGAAAGGGCGACCCATGTCCAGGGACCAAACATAAGTGGTAATTATTCAGTATCTTGTGAAATCACAGAGGTGGGTGTGACATAAAACACACCTCACCACTGCAACACAAAGAAATCAAGACCACAGCGACTGCAATTCAATTTCTCTAAACTCCTCAGAGTGAGGAGTGAGAATGAAAGGCAGAGCCAGTGGGAGCAGGGGGATGGGGAAGAAAGCAGGGGTATGGCTCAGGTGTGCAGGGATGGGGTCAGGAGAGCCAAGGCACAGGTGGAACAGGGCTTGGCAAGGGATGTGAAGAGTGACAAGGGGGAGATTCTGTAAGTGCAGAGGTCAGAAAGAAAGGCCAAGGAGGGAGCAGAGCCCCTGCCACTGCTAGCAGAGAGAATTTGGGCATCGCTGGATGAAACTGGACAGTGACAACATCTCTGTGGCCAGGTGAGATGCACCCCGGCACCCCGAGGGAGCTGGCTGGTGTTGCCAAGCCACCTTCCACTGATGCCTCAGGTTTCAGCTTTTATATTTTTCAGATTCTCTGCTGCTTTAGTGTGTGGGTCTGAGCTTCACACGAGGGGATGGTGACCTCTGTGCACAGAGCAGAGAGACAAAACAATTCCTTCTCCAGCTGGGCACCAAGGACAAATGATCCAAACCTCAGGCCCAGGAGCACAAACAGCGTGGGCTGGAGAGAGAAAAACAAGCAGGATGGGACTGCATGGGCTGGAGCTGGAATGGGACAATGAACTGCAAGGTGCAAATGGAGCAGAGCTGATCCCAGTGAGAGCCCCCGGGAGCGCTCGTGCATTTTGGGACCATTTTGGTTCCTCTTGGGTGCAGCCCTGGCTGGGCTCTGGTGCTGCCCAAGGTGGATCCATTCAGGAGATCCTTTTAACAAATCCCTGCTTTATTCTTTAGCCCTGTCCCTCTGCTCTAGGCCAGACTTCCCAAGGCATCACCATCATATCTGAAAAGTCACAGCACTCAGGCAAGGCTCCCAGTGACAGGAAAACAGGAAACATCACTCCTGTTTTTGAAAAGGGAGGAAAGGAAGACCCGGGGAGCTCCAGAGCAGTGAGCCTCACCTCTGTGCCTGGGAAGGACATGGAAATGTCCCCATGGAAGCAATGTTAGGGTACATGCAAGAGAAGGAGGTGATTTGAGACAGCCAGGGTGGCCTCACCAAAGGTTCTGTGTCCAGGGGAGTCCTCAGGGCTCTGTCTTGGCACTCAACACCTGCACCAAAGGAGATGAAAGGAGCTCAACCCCAGCAGGTGACACCGAGCTGAGGGTGCAGTGACACTCCTGAGGGACAGGAGGCATCCAGAGGGGCCTGGGCATCCTCCAGAAGTGACCCATGGGGATCTCAGGAGGTGGAACCAGGCCAGGGGCTGGTGCTGCCCCTGGGCTGGGGCAATCCCACACACGAGCACAGACTGGGGGAAGAATTCAGTGAGAACAGAGAAGGATCTGGGGGTTCCTGTGAGTGAAGAGCTGGATTTGAGCCAACAGTGTTCGCTCACAGCCCAGAAGCACCCAACACATCCCAGCCCCCGCCAAACCAGTGTGGGCAGAGGGCAAGGAGGGATTCTCCTCCTCAACTCTGCCTTCCGGGGACCCCTACCTGCAGAGCAGCCCTGGGGGTGCTGTGGGGCAGGGCTGGGACCCCAAAGCCTGTGCTGGGCTGAGCCCAGAGCCCAAAGCCTGAGCTGGGCTGAGCCCAGAGCCCAAAGCCTGAGCTGGGCTGAGCCCAAAGCCTGAGCTGGGCTGAGCCCAGAGCCCAAAGCCTGAGCTGGGCTGAGCCCAGAGCCCAAAGCCTGAGCTGGGCTGAGCCCAGAGCCCAAAGCCTGAGCTGGGCTGAGCCCAGAGCCCAAAGCCTGAGCTGGGCTGAGCCCAGAGCCCAAAGCCTGAGCTGGGCTGAGCCCAGAGCCCAAAGCCTGAGCTGGGCTGAGCCCAGAGCCCAAAGCCTGAGCTGGGCTGAGCCCAGAGCCCAGAGCCTGAGCTGGGCTGAGCCCAAAGCCCAAAGCCTGAGCTGGGCTGAGCCCAGAGCCCAGAGCCTGAGCTGGGCTGAGCCCAAAGCCCAAAGCCTGAGCTGGGCTGAGCCCAAAGCCTGAGCTGGGCTGAGCCCAGAGCCCAGAGCCTGAGCTGGGCTGAGCCCAGCGGGGGCAGCAGGGCAGGGGGGATTCTGCCCCTCTGCCCCTCAGCTCAGAGCCCACCTGCAGAGCTGCCCCAGCCCTGGGCCAGCACAGGGAGGAGCTGGAGCTGCTGCAGCCAGGCCAGAGGAGGCTCCAGGATGAGCAGAGGGATGCAGCAGCTCTGCTGGCAGGAAAGGCTGGCACGGCTGCCATTGCTCAGCCGGGCAGGAGAAGCTTTGGGCTGAGCTCAGGGGGGCCTTGCAGGGCCTGAAGGGGCTGCAGCAAAGATGGACAGAGACAATTGCCAAGGGCTGCAGGGACAGCACACAGGGAATGGCTCCCACTGCCACAGGGCAGGGCTGGATGGGACATTGGCAGTCAGGAATTGTTCCCTGGCAGGGTGGGCAGGCCCTGGCACAGCTGGGGCTGCCCCTGGATCCCTGGCAGTGCCCAAGGCCAGGCTGGACACTGGGGCTGGGAGCACCTGGGACAGTGGGAGGTGTCCCTGCCATGGCTGGGGTAGGATGGATGTGCTCTAAGATCCCAAACCATTCCACAAGTACCACTTTTCAAACAGAAGCATTTGGGGCTTGATGGATCTCCGTGTCTGGTGAGAACTACGTTAAATAATAAACCTTGTGGAGATGCCATTCCCACGGCATGTCCTGGCAAAGAAGTCAAAAAAGGCTGCCATGAGAAACATGAGGGAAATAGTTGAAATCCTGATGGCCAAAACCGTCCCTTAGTGACCCCACTTCTGCAGGCTTTGGGTGCTGAAACATCAGCACACGGTACCTGAAATTTCTGTTCTCTTCCCTTTTATGCTCTGCTGTTATAATTAGCCTCACACACGACCAATTTATGGTCAAGGACTACACGCACGACCCTTATGTGGAATGTCAATGCAACCAAAAAAGATTTTAATGCACAGTGCTCACAGAAATGTTACTGCTGCCTCTTGAACGTGTAAAATTTTCCTCTGAGTTACTTGAAAATGCAAAGCAAATGGTTTTATTACAATAAAGTGCTGTAGCACTCTCAGTTGGTGAAGAGTCATTTTAAATTTGAAAATGTCACAGCCGGGATGGGTGGGGTGTGTGGGGGGGGGACACATTAGAAATGAACATTTCAGTGTTCTCTTTTCAAACCTGCAGAGGAAAATAAGCTCGGGAATCATAAATTTCCACTTTCTTTTTATCGTTGTTAGAAATTTCTCTGCCTACAGCCCAGTCAACAGCAATTCAGTCGTGATTCATGGGTTTAAAGCCTGAATTATGACAAAAGGAGCCATAAATTGCAGGAATTATTTTACTTTAAAGATGATGGAGTATCTACTCTGACCAGAAGACTTTTAATCCATTATATTTCTTAAATAAATATGCCTGGGCAACTAATCACTTGCTATTAGCACTCTCCTATGATCACTTCAACTAACATAACAGTGTATCACTTAAATAAACTGGCAATGTGAACAGGGTAGATTTATGGGCTTTAATTTCTCAGCTCACACTTGTCTCTTGCATTTAAAACAAATACCAGAGTGTAGCTGTTGGCCGATGTTTGTAGAATCCATTTGTTCCATGTTTTGAAAGTGACTGTAGTATTCATCAGCCAGTTTGGGACTGAATTATTATGGGGGAAAAAAAAACCAAAAAAAAACCCCAAAAAAACAAAACAAAACAAAACAAAACAAAAACCACAAAAAAAAAATCCCAAAAACAACAACAACAACAAAAAAAAAACAACAAAACCAAACAAAAAAAAAAAAAAAAAAAAAAAAAAAAAAAAAAAAAAACCAAGGAACTCCAAGCTAACTAACAATATGGTAGCATTGGAAATTTTTTTTCTTTTTTTTCAGATTTTCATGATGAGACGTTTTTTCCTACAGTGGAAAAGGTATGGGCAGTGCCAGCAAAAGTTCTATAGCTCTGCTCAGTTAAAGAAAGGTATGAAAGGCGGTGTCCCCAAAGGGGGTCCTTGCTAAGCCAAATTGGCCACCAGACAGAGGTCAAAGTCCAAAATTCTGATGTTTTGCCTCCAAGAAGTACCCAAGCAGGTCGCATTTCACCTGGTGCAAAAAGCGTGGCATATCCATCAGCTGGTGTTAAGTCAATGCAAGTTATACTTCAGGGTGTGTGAAGGGAAAAAATAAAAATTAAAAAACAAACCTGTTTCAAGTATAAAAACAATATATTAAAATTTTACTGTGGGAAAACTTACCAAAGCTGGAGGTGAAAGATGCAACTTTTAAGGCAATTCTACCTCAAGGATGACCTCACCTCTGCAGCAGTTTTTGTGCTTCGCCTTTCCTAAATACATTCAGAAGTCACCAAGGGCAGGAGAGACAGGGTGGCTGGGGAAAAATCAACCTCTCCTCACTGCTCCAATTGGGTAAATCCCAGCACTTCCCACCTGCCACCAGAGCTGAAGAGAGAACAGATCCTTGGGTTTTTAACCGATGGTTTGAAACAAACAAAATAAAGGACAAATTAAAAACCAAACCAAACAAAACAACAACAATAACAAAAAAAAATCTTCATTTCAGGCTGATCCAAATTCTGGCGTTTCTAGTCAACTCAAAAATTACTTTGGGATTAAGCAATATGTTCTCATTCTTAACAAATGACTTTGCTTTGGATTTAGACTCTTAACTTAAAGGAAATCAAAAGCAAAACTCCTGCCTAAATGGAAATCCCCAAAATAATCTGAAGTAATGCTTGGATTTCCGTGTTTTCTTTTTTCCTGTTTCCAGCTTTTCATGGACTTTCTGGGATTTTTTTTTTTTTTTTTTTTTTTTTTTTTTTGGGTAAGACAAATGACTTGGCAAAAATGAAATTTGAGTTTCTACAATGCTACGATGTTCACCACATCTCTGTGTTTCATAGGAGAAGTTTTTAGCCAGTCCTAACCAACTAATTCATGTCCTGTGGGCAGCTATAGCAAACACCGCTCAGAAAAGGGTTTTTTTCCCATTAATAATGAACCCAGCATCTGGAAGGAGAAATAAAAACAATTTCCCTGATTGATTGTAGGGGCAGCATCTTCTCCAATGCCCAAGATATCTGACATTTATCAGCCTAATAACCCAAAAAATAAGTTGGTTTGAATTCAGGTACCTGTTGCTGAGACGGTGTTTGGGGAGGATCAAGATTTTAAAACACCACTATTTTTATTATCTGGAAAAGTACGGATCAGCTCTATTTTATCAGTGATTTGAATTTCCACATATTAACTGCAGGCATCACTAAATTAATTTCTGGTCTTTGCAAGTGAAAACCAGAATTGAATAAAAGGGCAACCACTTACACGCCCTCTCACATATATCAAAACTTATCTAAATCAAGCAAAAAAAAAAAACCCTAACCCAAAAAATATCAATATAATCAGGATGAGTTCCATGTTTAGTTTTCTTACATGCATTTTTCAGTATTTCCAGACTACTGCTGTGCCACTCAGACTTTAAATTATTGAAGGCATTGAAATAGGAGCTTCCTACTCTGTGTGGGTCTGGGCTTGTTTTGCGAAGCCAGAGTTAGAATTTGTCTTTAGGAAGTCCTTGAACAGTCAGCAGCAGTCAGGGCACCTGCTCTGGGCTCGTTTGAGAAAATAAAGTTGTCCACAGAGTAATAGTGGAATAATAGTGTGGTGACTCACCCTGGAAATCCAGGGATCCTTTCCCCTATCCCACACACCCCCCCAAAATTCATTAAATATTCTCGGCGCCGCAAGAAAGTGTTTTCGCAGAATCTAAATGTTCTCAGCATTTTTTCGGGACAGCTACAAGTTCTCAGGTCAGTGGTCAGTGGAATTCTTCTAACAGCTGCGTCCTCCTGTTCACCTCTGTCAGTGAAGCGAACTCTCTTCTGGTGGTTTGGGACTGGGGGAAGAGAATTCCACGCCCCTGTGAGGCAGGGGTGGGCTGTCCTGAGCCGAGCAGGAAGGTGTCCCTGACCACGCCAAGGGGCTGGGCCAGGTGACCTTTGAGGTCCCTTTCCAGATCGTTCTGCGAGCCCGTGGAAATTTGAAATTAATTTTGCTCGTTCGCTCGGGTCGACACGAGCAGATGGCGCCCCGGTAAATGTGACACGTCCCTTCATTCAGCCTCTCTGTGTCTGGCTTTCCTGCCACTCTCCTGAGCTCTGTTCCACCAGCACGCGGAGAAGAATCCCCCTGGAACCATCTCCATCACCTCCTGCCCCCCAGAGCAGGCGCGCTCGTTGGGTTTCACCCCAGTCTAAATTGCTCCTCACCCCCTTAGCGATCAGGGATTTTGTGCTCCACATCCCTCAGGCCTCTCCCTAAAGCCTCTCCCCTCTCACTGAAATACTGCACCCCACCAAAAATGACAATTGAGGCAGAATCCTAATATTCTGGGAGGAAAAAAGAGCAGCTTAGAGCATTTCTATGCTGCAGTCAGCCTTGCCTTTCCCACTCCATGAGAACAGCATCTCCGAAAGGCTGGATTCCTTCTTTTATTTGGCCATATGCTCTCACTCTATGTTCTTTTCATAACAGCCCTGCACTAACCATACATTATTAACCCCAGGGGACCCAAACTTCATTTTAACATTTTCCTGCAAGCGCTGTGCAAACCTAGGGTATACTACTAATGTCTTTTTTTCACCCCCTCTGCTTACACTTTAAGTATAAGGAGGTGGTAAGTCAGTTAAAAAAAAAAAAAAAAAAAAAAATGAAATAAAGAATTGAAAACTCATCCAGTGTGGAGCATCCAAATCCAAATTATTTTCTGGTAGGAAAGACTGGGCAGGTGGTAAAACATCTGTTCTCTCTCTGGGCTTTAGGTATCCAGCATTGGCTTGTGCTTTGCAACTCCTCTCCCATATGTGTCTCTTGCAGAAGGTTTAACACTTGTTGGACTCTCTGCAGCATTTTAAAAATCAAAACAGCAAAAAAATGCTTGAGCAGTGAATGACAATATAATTTCCCAGGGTTTCTGCAATGAAAACTCCCCTCAGAGTTAGGACTTTGGGTTGCACGAGGTCCTGTGACTTGTCTGGCACAGAAACCAGTGCCCTGCTCAGGCGTAACTCACCCAGTGGCTGACAGACCCCACAACAATTTCGTTTGTGCTAAAGAGCAAACAGAAATCCTCCTGGCCCTTGCTCCTGCACTCTGGGGAGAAAGGTTTCTATCAGGGGATCTCAGAAAACCCTGTGATGTCTCAGGAGTCTCAAGCTGAGGCCTGTCAGGGTATAATTAACAGATGTAGACAGACCCCATCTCGGCATGACTAAGCTAGTTTTACACCGGATGAGCCGGAGTTATATTTACTTTCATTTCACAACGTGTTCATAATTTTAATGAACTCGTGTGAGATATGAAGAGGAGAGCAAGGCACCGTGACCAGTGCTCCTCCCTGAGCTGCTGGGTCTGGAATGTCAGCGGAGTCAGAGAACAACTGCACTGCAAACGCCTTCTGCACCGGCGGGACAGCGGGCAGGGCACGGGGAGGAGGGGAGAGTCAGGAATGGGGTGGCAGCAGGAGCAGGGCAGCGACTGACCCCTGTGCTGGGGGACCACCTCAAATCCTGGGGGCAGCTCTGGGCCACTCACACCCAGCTAGAGGGGCTGGAGCGTGGCCAGAGCAGGGAACGGAGCTGGGGAAGGGAATGGAGCCCCAGGAGAGGCTGAGGGAGCTGGGAAGGGGCTCAGCCTGGAGCAAAGGAGGCTCAGGGGGGACCTTGTGGCTCTGCACAGCTCCTGCCAGGAGGGGACAGCCGGGGGGGTCGGGCTGTGCTCCAGGGAACAGGGACAGGAGGAGAGGGAACGGCCTCAGGCTGGGCCAGGGCAGGCTCAGGGTGGGCAGCAGCAGGAATTTCCCCATGGAAAGGGGCTCAGGCCTTGGCACTGCCCAGGGAGGGTTGGAGTGCCCATCCCTGGGGGTGTCCCAGGAATTCCTGGAGGTGGCACTCGGAGCTCTGGGCTGGGGACAAGGTGGGGATGGGGGCACAGCTGGGACTCAGTGTCTGAGAGGGATTTTCCAACCTCAGTGATCCTGGGACTCTGGGATTCTGAGAGGGAGCAGGCAGCTACTGGGGCTGATTCCCCGGGACCAGGCTTGTTGTTACCCATCTATGATTAAATCAACAGCCAAAATGACAGAGTCTCGAGAACGCTGCACTGCAGTCCAAAAGCACTTGGCCACACAAACCAAACACAATTAGTGAAATGTGTCTCTCAGGCTGAAACACAATAAATGTTTTTTGCACCAGACAATGTGATGCAAATGTGCAAAAAGGTAAGTGGAGACCAAGATGCTTTACAAGACACATTGTGAGACAAGAGGCTGTAACACAAGTTAGACCTTGTCCAGCTGTACGGTTGGAGCTCTTGGAATAAAAACCACATTTTCCTTCTGCTGACCAACAACAAGAAGCCCAAGGATGGTCTCTTTACCTGCACCTGTGCCTAACATCACCCTTTCTTGGGCTGAAACCTGCCCATGCAGCAGCTGCCCAGGTGTTGACTTGTACAGCAAAGGATTTTCTTCTGCAGTGGTGGGAAACACAGACACATTATTTAAAAAGGGATTATATGTTCTCCTGAAAATGTCACATTTAAATATCAGAATATGAAGCTCTCTGGCTCTGGCTGGAGCACAACTCACTTTGTTGTGTCAAACCCCTTGTCAGAGCAGTGCTTTACCCTCTGGGGGCTGAAGAGGAGATGATTTGGTGCAGGTCCAGCCTCAGCTCTGACCTCGATGGAAGCACACTCAGTGCTGCTGTATGGCCCGGGGAGGGCTACACAGCTGAGAGAAGGGCAGGGAGGAGATAGCCACCCACCTTCCCACAAATCCACCCAGCAGCATTCCCCAGGGCCATCACAACACCAGCATGGCTAGGAATTTCCCACTTCTCCTGCAGCTGCCTTCCTCCCCAGGCAGGGCACACCTGCCAGTGATCTGTACCCACAGGGACAGCCACTGCCAGCTCACACCTGCCCACACCAGAAAAAGGCCAATAAACATGAACACGAATGTAAATACTTCTCCCCCTGTGCTCTGCCAGCCCCCCAGACACCGCCAGCCACGGGGACCACCCAGGCCATCACTTGGTGGCCCTTTCCCAGAGCCCTTGGCCCGTTCCCTGTGGGAGCCGTGCTGGCTCCTTGCACCAGGAGCTGCTTCCTGCTGTTTGTTTTGGTTTGCTCAGTTTGTTTGTTTGTTTGTTTCTTCCCCTCCAGCTCTGCTTGAAGCTCCGTTGTCACTCCCCCAAGCGTTCCCACTGCCCTTTGCTGCCTTCCAAACCCGTTGTGCCCATGCCACAGCCCTCTCACACCCACCCTGTGGTTGGCAGACACCTGGGGATACCGAAATGGGGCCCAGCATTTCTGCTGCTCGCGATTTTGGAAGCTCACAGGATGATCCATCAAAGTCTTAGAGCAGAGGGAATTTTTGGTGGGACGATGTGCAGGTCTTCAGCCAACCCCACATGTCTTGGTGTGGAAAGAAAGGTGTCTGCTAAGGAAGGCAGGAGCCTCCCCTGAAATGGAAAATAAAAAAAAAAAATGTAAACTCCTTCCCTCCGAAATGTTATAAATTTGAAATTAAGGGGGGGTTCTCAGGCAAAAATATGGGAGCAGGAATAACAGTTCTTTTTTAGGGAAGAAAATAAAAAGATAAAATGAACAATGCAGTGAACTAAAACAACACGGACAGAGTCAGAACACAACCTGGCACCCTGTTAGGGTGTTGGCCACAGTCCAATTGGAATTGTGGCTGCGGCCCTCCTGGAGTGTCAGGTGTGGTTCTGTTGGAGCAGGGATCCTGTAGAAAAAGGGTGCAGTCTTCCTTTGAAGAGGCAGTGGAGGAGGCAGCTGTTCCTCTGGGAAATCCAGTGGAGGAAAAGCCATGCTGGTGTTCCAGAAACTCAGATTGTATCCATGTAGGAATGCTTGGCTCCTCCCTCTGGCTGGAGCATCTCACAGTGGGGTGTTACAGTTCTTATCAGCCCTGCAGTGACATTCAATAGCCCATTAACAGCAGATATCTCCCCTGAGCGAGGCCTGGTTGTGCAAGAGATAAAGAAAACTGCCCAATTAACAGAAGACAACTGCCCCACCTCTAACAGCTGGCAAACGGAACACCCACGTCGCCTTGCAGTCCAGGACACCTTATTAAATTAAATTCAGTGGAACTGAGAGGTCAGCTCAACCCTGTTTTCGCCACACCTGGGTGACGCAGAGCATCCCTCAGCAATGAGACCAGGAGGGGAGGTGTTGGAATGCCAGGCTCTTTCTTGCTCCAAGGCCAGGGCGAGTAAAAATCAAGGCGGCGCCGTTTTTGAAGTCTCACCCTGAAGTTTATTATCCTTATCTGTTACAAGCTCACGAGATGTGAGCTCTCCCTAACAAGCTGAGAAAAGTGAGCTGAAATGGTGTCTGTTCAAGGCTGTTTCAGTCCCAATTACCCAATAAACAGCTGACATCTGTATTATTTACACTTCTAACCCAATTATGCTCACCCAAAACCCGCATCTTTGACCCAATTACAGAAAAACACCCAGATTTGTGAAGAAGAAGGAAGAAAAAGGTGCAAAAAAGACATCTAGCCCGCACCCAAAATTCTCCATCTTGGCTCCCATATATCACCATATACTAAAACCCCAAATCTAAGATTTTTCACCCCTGTGAGATCGCACAATGCCATCCAAACCACACACACACACACACAGTTCCTGTGCTATCACTCAGTTTCTGAAGCCTTTTCCGAGGTCTCAGGTCAAACGAGGTGTTCACTTGAGGGCTGGCACCCTTAAATTCACAAAGCTCGACGTTTTCAGCCGTCAGAGCTGCAACAGGGAGGGAGGATCTGTTGGACTGTGTCCTCCTCAAGGTACCACAGGCTGCAGCCTGGGCTCTTCCCTCCCATAAATAAAACCATCAGTTTTTCGAGGATCACCCCAATCCTCCAAAGCACAGCCAAGGGAGATCCCTCTCCACACATCACCCCGAGCATCAGAGCCCTCCTGTCCCTAGGGCGCCTCTAGGCATTTCCCTTCCTAAAACAGCAAGAAAGCAAAACCTTGAGCGCAGCGTTTCGCATTCTGATATATTTTTAACGACTGTTTAACATAAGAAACTCCTGTGCCTCTCTGCCTCCTCATTTCTTTCCTGCACAAAAGCTCTCCCAGTGTCTTCATAAAGGTGAACCACTTCACTGCCCTCCAGCCAGGACCACAGTGGCTACCTGGTGATCACCCAGCCACCCTAACCTGCCACCTTGGCCAGTGTCATGCACTTTAAAACTTCTGTTTTCCTTAAGAAAGCGCACAGCTCACACCCCTGCTCCCCCGGAGTCTGCACAGGGTTGACTGCAGTGTGTGCTGAGGACTTGACTCACTCACCCCCCCTCCCCAGCAGAACCCTCTCAAGCAATTTTGTGCCACAACGGGAAGCAATTCATGACAAAAGGGCTGCAGCAAAAATATAGCCGGGCAAATAAAGAAAAAAACACCCCTGTCAGTAGAATTTATAGAGACGTTTTCGAGGGCCTCAAAGGGTTTTAATTTCGTGGCAGTTTTCTATTCAAATTGTAATTTCAGGGCTGGGTGTGGAGGAACTTATTTGGCAACTCAGTCCTGGTGAGGGGCAGGGTGAGGGTGCCACAGTCACAGGCAACAGGGCAACAAAGGGACTTGGGCCAGACCTGTGAGGTGTGAACATCAATTTGAGAATTTTCCCCTGGGCTGGGAGACAGAAATCTCTACAAAACCGTAAAAAGCTGGCCAGAATGTGCCCACCTCTGTTTCAGCCTGATTTTTTAAAATTTCCCTCCAAATCACTTACGTACAGAGGAAAAGGGAAAGGATATGAAGAACCTGTTGTGGTGTGGAACCTACATATATTTTTTGTGAAACCAGACACTGCATCTTTCTTTTTTTGTTGTTGTTTGGGTTTTTTTGGTTTTTTTTTTTTTTTGGCTTGTGCATCTTCTTGTGCTGTTTAAGTTAAATTTCTCATTTTAGGGTCTTGACCTGGAGTAATAAAATCAGACAGGGTTGGCCTCACGTTATCTCCTTGTTTTGAGGCCTTGCCAGTGGTTTTTGTGCACCAAACTTTGGTTTGGGCTCTCTCATTTGGGGAGTTTGACTTGACTTTTCCCTCCTGCAGGTTTCACGGTAAGGACCCGTGCTGCTCAGGAAGAACACAGGTCCATGCACACCTCTGGTCAGGCTCAACTGAGCAAATATACCTCCTGGAAGATGAAGGAACCTGACCTGAGGGCAGCTGAACCATCCATTGAGACTGGTGACAGCAACAGGAAAGGCCCCTGCAGCAGCTCCACTTGGAGAAAATCACCAGCTTGTTCCTCCACGCAAAACTGAAAGCAAAATCAAGGTTTAAAAAGGAGGGGAAAAAAAGAAAAACCAAAAAAAACCCAGCATTGCAAAACAACAGCCTGTTCTGGGCTCACAGCAGCTCACTATGGAGCAGTTTGCAATAAATCATCCTCCAGTCTGGCCGTGGAGCTCAGCTGAAGTCAAAGTGGAAGACACAACATTCCTGGGAGCTGTCAGGAGGAGCCCTGTCCCATCTTTCCAAGGCTTGCATGAGCAGGAACGAGACAAAGCTGCAGGAGGCCAAATGCTAGGCAGAAATTATTTCACTTCCTCCATGCCTCTGAAGCAAAAAAATGTTTCTCGCCCTAAACCAGCTCTGATTAATTTATTGCAGAATTTTGGGTTAAAACGTCTCAATTGCTCTTTTGTTCTTGGGAGCACGCTCTTGTTTTTTATAGATATTTATTACTGCAGCTCGTAGACAGCTGATTTCATTTCCCATCTCTCTGGGTTTTGGCTCGGAGGTGGGAAGGATGGAGTCATGGGGCTGAAACAAGGCAGGCACAGGGAGCAGGACCTGGGGGTTTTGTCTCCTCCAGCACAAGGAGCTGCTCAGGACCAGACCCTGGGCTGCTCTTTCCCCACAGACCTGCCACAGCCTGAAAATGAAATAAATTGAAATAAATGTGCTTAGCCGGGCAAGCCTGGAACATCACCAGCTGAATCAAAGCTGAGCTAAGACAGGCTGAAAAAAACAAAGTTGCCTTCAACTCACAGGCAGAAAGGACCCACACCACGGTGAATTTTAGCTTTTACTTCTCCTGGGTTTAGAATCACCCCACTGCAATCTCCTGGGCAGAAGAGTTTGGGATGGCCTGGGCCAAGCCAGGCTGGTGCTGCTGAGCTTTCTCCACTCTCACGTGAATAGGTAATGAATAATTCATTCAATCATTCATTCATTCATTCATTCATTCATTCATTCATTCATTCATTCATTCATTCATCCTCAGGGATATCAGGTGATGGTTTCTGCCTGACCAGGGCCTGCCAGGTACCAGGAAGGGTAAGGATATTTACTCTTCTACTCTATATTTATAAATATTTGTCATTTTCTCCCCTCCCCAGAAAGGGAAATTAACCATATGCTCACTGTGAGGAAATGCTGTCAGAGAGTATTGTCAATACTTGCCTCCCTAATACAGCAAGATTGAAAAACCTTGAGCACAGTATTGCACATCTGGAAAAATTCTTAATGACTATTTAATGTAAGAACTCCTGTGCTCCCCCATCTTCTCATTTTTCTGCTGCATAAGAAGCTCTCCCAGTGCCTTTATAAACTTGAGGTGAGCAGGCTTGTGAGTAGTCCTGCAAATATATTTTATTGCCTTTCTCTGTTTTTACGTGGATGTGAGTCAGAAGGACAGACTTTTCTCCAGCCTTTTCTGCCTAGATCTCTGGCTTTTGGTTAAAACTGAGTTTTAACAACATCTTTCAACTACCTTGGAAGCCAAAGAGGACCTGGCAACATCTCAGAAAGAAAGGGCTACAAGAGGATATTGAGGTAGGTGATTAACCTGATTAAACCCAGGGCCGTAGCCTGGTCTCTCAACCAACAGGAATCAGAACCATGCTCAAGAAATGAGATGCAGGACTTCAAAGTCATGGCTAATTAAGCAGGAGAAGAAGGACAATATGGAATTCCATCATTTACTCAGAGCAACATGCGTGCTACATGCTGTACTGGTGATTATTAAATGAATTCTACAGTAACAGGTGCATGAAACCAGATATTTAAACACTTCATGCCCTTCACAGAGTGGATGTCTACCTCTGGACATGAATTTTACCATCAAATATTCCTCTCAGACTCTCTCCAGTGAACAACAGCTCCATGTCTGAGAGGAAGATAATAAGCACAGCGTTTTTCAGTTCAGTGTTGAAGTGGTTTCATGTGTTTGTTTCCTACCCAGGAAGGGTATTCCAGCAAGCAGCCACTTTGGGTTGGATTCCCAAAAAGCTGAGGCTCACAAGAAAGCCTTTACAGAGATGATCTTCAGAGTTCCTTTCCAAAGTCACCTGTCCAGTGACTCTGTGAAAATTTTCCTCAGCTAAATATTTCTGCACAAGGAAAACAGAGCCATAAAAGAAAAAAAACAAAACAAAACAAAACAAAAAAAAACAAAACAAAACAAAAAAAAACCCCACAAAACCAAACCTAAACTAAGCTTTGTTTCCTTCCCAAGAAGGAACCTTAAAGTAGAATGGTCATCCTTTTAATCCAGGGCTTGCACAAACATCACCTGGGATGATATTAGAAATCAGGGAAAAAAAAAAAAAAAAAGGAAAAAAAAAAAGTGATTTCTTGTTGCTGTTGTCACATCTGCCCAGTGGGACAGCATGAAATTCAAACCAGACAGTGCCAGGCTTCCCAGATCCACATCTCCAAGAGGTTTCACTGCAATTCTTACATTTTATTCCAATGCCATTGGTGAAAATGCTCAGTGAGATCGACCCCAGGATTGATCCCTAAGGATCTCCAGGAACAATCTTCCTCCAGCTCAGTGTCTTCCTTGTTAAAAATGCTGGTCTTTAAAAATATAGTTTCATTTTCCTAACAGTAGCAGATTAATCCTGAGGACATATATGAATTAAATTAATTCTGGAGCGTAATTTCAACAGCAGTGAAATCATTTAATGGTCAGCAAAGGATGAAAATTCGGATGCTGACCAACATTATAAGGGGGAAAAAAAAAAAAAAGAAAGATGGGATGGAGGATGACAGATCACCAAAAGGAAATTTAGGATAAAGATTTTGTGAGCAGGCAGACTTTGTGAAGGGAATTAGAATGAAATTAGAGCAGGAAAATATTTAGTAGGGAAGTGGTGCTATCCCTTGCTGAGAGGATTGATGGTTGATCCTCTCTCAGTAGGGTGACCAGATCCTGGGCATTTTTCTCAATTAGGATTGCCCAGAAAAAGTTCAGCTGTATCACCTTCAGTCTCTAAGCACCCTGAACATGCTTTTATTTCCTTGTTTTCCTTCCATTTTGACTTCACCATCCCCATATTTTATTTTTCCCAGAAAAACCAGGGAAAAAAGAAAAAAAAAAAAAAAGAGGAGAAGCTTTGCCTTAAACATTTATCAGCACCTGGATCCCCACCTGTAAAGATTTTTTCCTTCCTCGAGCACCCCCAGGCTGATGGATCAAACTGCAGGAGCTGTCAGAGGCAGCTGTACTACACTAAATATTTCCAGGGAATCACATTTATCCACACAGTCATTTACACATCACAGGCACAAAGAGGGGGAGAATCTGATGCACACACAGACACAAACACGAGTGTCTGCTTTGGGGAATAATAGTGAGAAGGGAGTTAAAATAGTGATACAGATTGTCAAAACATCATCTCAAAATCAAACTAACATTATCATGCCAAAGGCAATACTTTATGCAGCACTTCCTCAAGAATTGATGGGGTTTTTTGTTGTTTTTGGTTTTTTTTTTTTTTGTCCAGAACTTTCTTCTTCCTCTCTTGAAAATAAATAATTTTTGAGCTGTGCTTTTCAAAATTTGCTGGATGAACTCAGAACTCAAATAACAAAGTGTTTTGCGTGACAACACACATTCTGTTCAAGCAGTTACATTAATGGCATAGAGCTCTAGATGAGTCCAACCTTTAGTGAAAACATGTTTTTTCCTTCTGCAAAAGAACTGCATGTTTCATCTTCCCCCAAAAATACAGTTTAAACTGGTGGAGGAAAAAAAAAAAAATTACCTCGGAAGTCATTTGTAGATCAATATCAAGGAGAACTGTTAATAGAGAATCTTTGGAATTTGATGTGTCATTCCTAACTTTGGTTAAGTTCCTGCCCTTAAAAACCCATTTCTGGGCATTTTCCTCTGTTTTGTGTCCTGTCATTTTGGGTAGGGGAGGAGTAATTGAGTGATGTGACATTTCACTGGCACACCTGGAAAACGTGGTCTTATAGACACTGAGTTAGAGAACCCTGCCCACAAAACAAAACAAGTCTAAGCTGGGCAGGTCTGCTAAAGGGGAGGGTGAATGGAGTGAGGATTAAATCCAAACCAGGGATGGCAGAGACCTTGGCTTTTCTCAGAGACAACCAGGCAACACCAAGTGTTAATTTAGTAAGTTTTAAGAAATAGTTTTATGAGGCATTGCCACCTTCCCGAAGAACATGGGTCAATTTGAAATACATTTCACCTGCCTGGGTGAATTGGACCACATCCCCATGGACTGGGATGGGATTGAGTTTAAAGACAAAACAGAGATCCCCACTTCTCTCACATTCAAATGCACCTCCTGAAGAATTTTCACCGATTCCCTGCAGGTTTTGCAGTACCACCTCTGCTCTCACACAGCCAAAGAACCACACAGATCCGAACTGATCTGGAGATGGGTGGGTTTTTCCCCTGTCAAAGTTACCTGGAAGATGGAGGCTTATTAAAAAAAAAAAAAAAAAAAAAAAAAAACCACAAAAACAAACAAGCAGTAGTTTCTCAAATAAATCCTCAGAAAGGAGGATTTCACCACCACTTCCCACAAGGCTGAGGACACACTGACAGCTTGTCAGGAGGCTTGCAGGGGAGAAGAGGTGCCTGTGTGTGCAAACAGCCTCAGCTGTTTGGGTGGAAACTGGCTCTGCAGCAGGGCTGCCCTCGCCAGGCAGCACAGCTGAGCTCACGCACACCAAGGGGTGTATCTGCATCCCCCACCCACGAAATTTTCTGCTCAGCTCCTGGCCTGACTCAGCAAACCTTAAAAAAAAAAAAAAAAAAAAAAAAAACACAACGCAAAAAAACCCCAAAAACAAAAAAACAAAACAAAACAAAAAACCAAAACAAAAAAAACCCAGCACAAACAAACAAAGAAAAAAACAAAAACAAAAAAAAACCAAAAAACAAAAAAAAATATCACAAAAAACCCCACCAAAACAAAAACAAAAAAAAAAGCCCCAAACCAAACCAAAACCAGCAACAACAAAAAACAAACAAGCAAAAAAAAAAAAAAAACCCAAAAAACAAAAGCAAAAAAAGCCCAACCAACCAAGCAAAGAACCAAAAACAAATAAAACAAACAAACAAACAAAAAACAAACAAAAAAAAAAAACCAAACCAAAAAAGCACAGGAAAGCAAAACAAAACAAAACAAGACAAACAAAAAAAAAAAAAAAAGGAGAGAAAAGAACAAACACTCTGATGGACTTCATTGCACGTGCCAAAGGCGTGTAACATTTCCTTTTTGCAACAACAACATTTTACTATTAGAAACCCAACTGTTTCCTGGAAGTGGGGAGTTCTGTGGGATGTTCAGCTCCATTTTCTGCTGCAAGCCAAGCTCTGGCACTCCGGGTTGAGTCATGGAACATTTTCACTTTAAAACTGAAACCATATACAAGGTTTTGCTGAAAGCATTGTCAGATCAGCACTGGAAGATTTTAAATCAGGCTGTGCCTATGAATGGGTGCATGAATGGTTCTTTTGTGGCCCTGCCACTTCCCAGGCACAAAGCCTTTTTAGCAAGCAAAATATTTTGGCCATTCTTATTTTTGCTGTGTGATTTATAGCACTGTCCCAAAGCCCTTTGTGAATTTGAAACGCTGTGACTGTGTTTTTTCAGAGAGGAGTGCTTAAATATAATATTCCCAGATCCCTGTGTTCTTGTATGAAGCCTGCAAATACTGACAGGGATGCTTTTAATTGAGTATAGGGTGGAATTCTGGCAGAACCAGAGCCACTTCAAAAAATATCAAGTATTTTATCCAAGAGCTTTGCAACCCATAGAGTACAAAAGATTTCAAGGACTGACTTCAGTGGGATTCCTTCTGCAGAAAGAACTGGATCCTTCTGTCTTAATCAAGAATGGATTTCAGGCTCCTGAAAATGCAAAGCAGAAACCTGAGGTCCACGTTTAGCTCTTCATTTTGACCACTGGAAGGTAAATGCATGTTAACTTTGTCTTTTTGGTGAAGCCTGAAATCTAGATGAATGCATCAGTTTGGGGCAAGACAAGCTCAGGCATTAACACATTAACACTCTTCACTCTTTGGTAACTACTACCTTTACTCATAATGTCTAACAAATAAAGACAAATTTTATTTGTTTTTTTTCAAATGCATTTTATTTCTCTCTCTCTCTCTCTCTCTCTTTTTTTTTTTTTTTTTTTTTTTAAGAAATTGCCCTAAGGAAAAAGCTGAATTATCAAAAAAAAAAAAATCACCATTTTAAACGCTGTGGGTTTCTACAGAAAGTTAAAATAGAGTCAATATCAACTTCAGTAGCACTTTGCTCCCAAAAGCTAGAGCACCTTACAATGCATAGTGCCACAGAGAACCCTCGAGTTAAAGGACATTTCTCTTGTATGCTCTGACTCAGAACAGACCATTCTGAAGTCACACCTGCACCTCAAACAAAGCTGATTTATCCATTCTTCCCAGGTGCTCAGTTTGGAGCTAGCTTGGAATCACTTCACGCCCGGAGCCTGGGAAATGGTTGATCCTGAGCACAGCCAGAGGCTGTGAGGATGCAAAAACACATCCACAGTGCCCTCCCTTCCCCCGTACAGGTGATCAAAGGTCTGCACAGAGGCTAAACTCAACTTTTAGGTGCCCACAAATGGGGTGTGGGAGGCCAAGGGTCTGCAAGAAGCGTGGTGCAGGAGGGTTTAGAGCCTCAGAGCAAAGATTTTGGCTTTGCTCTGTAAAAAAAAAAAACAAAAAACAAAAAACACCTTTTAGTTTATAACTTATCCCTGCTGGAAGCAGCAGTGCCCCACTCCCCAGCCCACAGGTGGCTACATGTCCTCGAAGAGGTCCTCTGGCTCACAGGAGTTTTCCAGGGTTTCCAGATCCCAATCTGGGCAACGCTGCCCCGACGTCGCCTGCGGGGCCGGGCCAGGCCTGGAAACAAAAAGCAGAGGGATGTGAGACAAATTTGGAAACAGACATAGGTAATTCCAATGTATTTTGGCTGGTTTTAATTTTTTTTTTCCTAAGAGGAAAGTGGTTTCTGTGAGATGTAATCACTCGCTGGGGTGGCAGTGGCAAAGCAAGCAGAGGAAATTCAGTTTATAAACGTCAGCGCCTCAGCTGGTCTGCTGGAAGTTTTTTAAACACCCTAAGAATGAGCATTTCACCCACAATTTCCACATGGAGAGCTGGGAAGAGCAGCACAGATGCAGAAATCATGCTAAGAGATCGTGTTCTCTATTTCTGCTCTCTCTCCTGGACACGGTTCCAGTAAAGACAGCTCTGCCCTGGTGCCTTGGGAAGGTGATGCATCCTGTGTTTCCAAAAACAAACAAAAAAAAGTGGCATTTGCAACAGCTTCTGATCCCTGTAGGAATTACACTTATATAGGCTGAATCCACAAAAAAACCCCCCAAAAAGCAAAAAACAACAACAACAAAAAAAAACACCACCAAAAACCAAAAAAAACCCAAAACCCTACCAAAAAAAACAAAAAAAACCCCCCAAAAAACAGAAAAAAAAACCCCACAAAAAACACCTGAATCCTGCAGAGAAACCTTTTTTCCTGTGAGTTTAGAGGGGATTTATCAATCAGGGGTGTGAGTTTCCAGCGACAAGGCATTCCATGGACCAGCATCAGTCACTGGAATTCCAGCATCAGTCACTGCCTTTAAAATAAGATGTGTCCTCCTAGCCGTGGCTCAGGAGCTGGCTAATGGGAATGGGAATGGGAATGGGAAGCAGGGATCAGACCTGGTGTGCTGTACTGCAGGATTTGGGGCTGGCTGGAGTTGAGGGCTCATGCCCAGGTTTATTACACTGCTGCAATAGTGACAAGAAGGTGGGAAATTCATGTGTTACCCACGATGGGAAGAGCTGGAGAGAAGTGGTGGAGAGCTCTACCCTCCAGTGCTGCTCTGTGAGGACTCAGTGAAATGAGGCATACAGTGAAATCTTAATTTTCAGACTCATTCAGGCATCTGCCTTCCACTGCTCCATGTGGTAAAGTCAGTACTGTTGGCCAAAATCAGCAACTTTCAGAACCAAATTTTTCCATAACTCCTACCTAGGAATCTCCAGGGAGAAGAAGTCTCCATAAAACATGGCAATTTCAAAGGGGAATGAGCTCTCTAAGACCCCAGGCACTGCATGACTCCCACTTCAGGCTGCTCTGAGCCCTTGGAGGCTCAGAGCTCTGAGCATTCCGTGTTTCCTGGAGCTGGGAAATGAGTTCCATTTCATCCCCACTGTGCTCCAGGGCAATCAGCAGAAGCCCAGTAAATGCTGAGTCTTGGATGCTGCCACTTCCTGAGAGCTCTCTCCAGAACTCAGAAGGGTTTCCTCACCACTCTCTCTGCCACTCCAGCCCTGAAAACCCCTCTAAATTAAAAATATTGCTATATTCAGATTATGGTAATTACTTTCTCTGAAAGTCTAACGACCTTTCTCTGAGAACCCTTCCAAAATGCTCTTCTTCAGGCCTGAATAAATTTTTTGCCAAGCATCTTTTGGCATGCAGTGACACCTAAACAGATACTTTGCCTCACCAAAAGTCACTGGGATTAGCTGTGAAACAGACCTGCAGGAATTGGACCCTTCACCAAAGACCTCAGAGCATCCCACGCTGCTCTGGTGGCTAGAAATCAACTTATTTAAAAATAAAACACAGGCACCAAGCCCCAGCAGAGGGGTTGTCAGGTTCAGTCACTGAAGGTGTGTTGTCCTTTTACCTCTGTGGGTCCATCTCCAGTGAGAACCACACAGTGTGGAGCCACCCCCTGATCATTTAAATTAATTCTGAAAGGTCTCATTAGCAAATAAATTAGGCTGTGGAGGCCTTTGTGCCACCACGGGGTATTTCAGGTATGGTTTGTTGGTTTTTTTTGGTTTTTTTTTTTTTTTTTTTTTTTTTTTTTTGAGCATATGGTCATATATTATTCAGGCATAAATGAATTAAAAGACCTCTGAGACCCCACATTTGTTGGCTGTGAGGTTTCAGCTGTTCCAGAGTTTCCTGATTTGGACAAGGAAGCCTGACAGGGCTTAAGCAATGTCAACAACCATTCCATCCTCACTGGCTAAAATAACAGTTTTCAACACCATCCATGAGATCACATCTTTAAGCCAAGCCACTGTTGAGTTTTCGCACTGCACAGTGAGAACTATTAAGCTTCTGTGTCCTTGTAACAACATGGTCCTCATTTAAATCCCCAAAAGCTGCAGCACTGAACAAACCCAACCCCACTTGCAGAGTGGAGGCATCGGGCTCTTCACACAAAGCTCATCAGCAACTTGGTTTTGGTTTTAGGACTTGGTGATTCCCACTCGCATGGCAGCTGCTCAGTGAATTGCCAACAGCCTGCTTTGTGCTGTGAAGTTATTTTGGATGTCTCAGAGAGGCTGTATCACCATATCCTGGTACATAACTGAGTTAATTCCTTTCAATTGCAGCGAGCTGCACAGCCCTCTCTTGCCAAGAAGCCTGGGACTGAGGCATTCTTCCTGAAAGTTTATTCTTCTGTTGGATCTCTTTTTGAAGTCTTGCCTTTTGGTAAACTTAAACTCCATTAACACATCTGGAGAACTGCTGACTATAAGAGATCATTTCATATTTCCTGACATTTAGTCCATAAATTAAGACAGAAGACCAGACCCACAGCTGGTGTGAATCACTGGAGCACTAATAATGTCACTGCAGCTCTGCTGACTTACACCAGCTGAGATTCTGGCCCCAGATCTGGAAGAAAGTGGTTTCATGACTTGATATTTCTTTCCAGACCTGAGCAGGAGTCCTGAGGAGCAGAAGACACGCAAGGCTCTCCTCACCCAACAGCCCAGGAGCTCAGAGCCACTCAGGGCCACGGCTCTGCAGAAGCTGCACCAAAAAAAACCCCCTTTATTTTCTGGAAAGAGGAAGCGTCCTTGCACTTTGCTTTGCCTGTAGAGCCAGCCCAGCACACTGTGGTTATGACTCTACCCAAGCTTTTGTCCTTGAGCAATGGGATTTGGAAAGAGAAAAACCCTCGCAAAACAACGTGGATGGAAAGGTTTCCCAAGAAACTTGAGTAATCCAGGATTGTGCCCCTGAACCGCTGCATTATTTCCCTCATTTTTTATTAATTAAAGTAATTGCTTCCAACCATGAGCTGGCATTTTACCAAGAGAGGAGATCTCAGCTCTCACCATCTGAATTTCTCAGTGTGTCCATCCTTCCCCAGCTTGGTTTAATGGTTCCCTGCTTCATTTAAACATGAATCTTAATGAAGGCTTAATACCATGAGTAGATAATAACAGAGGATAAAATCTGATACACACTTTCTTCAGTGTCATAAAAAACAGGTGTCAACACCAGCTCGTAGACAGAGAATTATTACAAAATTAACACAGGAACCTCAAAGTTTTGAGGCCCCTCAGAGCCCCACTAAAACTCATGCCTGCAGCTAAAATCTTGGCCTTGAATAACCAATGCCCCGTGGTGCTCTCAGTGCTCCTGGGAGAAATCCTGCCTGCCCGTGGCTACTGGGAAAAAAAAGGAAAGTTAACCATAAAAAGAAAAAGCAATGGTGTCATGGAGGAGGGGGGGGAAAGCCTCTCACATGAAGTGGTGCATTGAGAACACTCTGTGCAGACTGAGCTCTTTAAAAAGGAATATTAAAAATGTGGATAGGCTGAATGGGAGCTAGATGTGATTAAAAATATGATGGTATTCCCCCTTAGAAATACGCAAGAGTCACTATAACATAAGGTAAATTATAGAGGCATTTTTCTTTTTAATTCAATGTAGAATGGAAAAAGAAAATAAAATGTTTTACATTTTGGCAGTAGTAAGAGTATTCAGCTTCCAGATATAGCTTTTGCTGGCATTTATTCCTATAAATGATACGAAAGCAGGCCCACATACTTCTAAATAATCCAGCAAAATGTAAAAACCACCAAGCCTTGGAGAACTTGCTGGGTACATTCAACTTCATGACTTGAAATTAGAGTTGAAGGACTTTTCCCTAAGTTAGTGAAGAAACTGAGATTTTTTGGGGTCGATCTGAAGAGAGCAGTGGTGTCAGAGATCATCAGAGCCCAGCCCATGCCTGGCCCCGAGACAAAATTCATAGGAAGTAGAGAAAAATACTGAGGAAACAGCTGAATAGAACAATTCCTGAGACATCCATGCCTGGCATTCCCCTAAGCTCAGTGTGTCCAGCAAGTCCAGTCTCCTTTGAGGTCACCAGACAGACAATGACAACAACAAAAATAACAACCATCATCATCACCACCTTGTTCAATTTCACAGTTAATGAAGAATATCTTCAATGCAGCAACCACAAAGTTAATGTTCAACCAGGGAATCAAATGTTCCTTCATAAGCTTCCTCCTCTGGCTGGAGGCCAACCTGCACCTGCACCCATCACCACCCCTGCACTGGAGGGCAACCCTGGAATTCCCTCCGTGAAGCACAACTTAAATCCAAACTTTAAAACCCAGGACAATTTAAAATTTTGTCTTCAGCTCCTGCGAGGGATGTCTTTCCTCCTCTGGGACTAGAAACCATCAAATGTGGGATGATTTTGTTTGATGCTTGTACAAGTTGTGTGGGGTTTTTTTTTTTTGTTTTTTTTTTTTTAGTTCACATATCCTTGGAATCCTCCAGAGGGAGGAAAGTGAACTTGGAATCCCTCAAATATCCTGTAAATTGACACGCTGATTGCAGCAAGAGCAAACGAATGTTCTATATTGAGAAGATGCTCGTATTTTTCTCTTTATGACATAACTTTTAATATCTGATATAATTTCCAATAACTGGTCTAGATCGGTTCTCAACATTTATATTCACCCACTGCATTTATGTAGTCCTACAAACCAGAAACTTTTTTAGGGACTTCTATCCTTTGAGTTGCAAATTCCCAATTAACTTCAGCTGGCATTGGTGCAGGTCCTTATGTCAAGAGAACAATTCTGGTTTAGCAATATAAATACAGCCTTGGATCTTTCCGTATGATCAAACACGCTTACAGATGCTCACTAACAAAGATCTACTTAAAAAATGTAATAATAGATGTCACTTACAAGGGAAAAGCCCAAAACCATGTTTGTTTTAGACAAGTGGCACACATTTCTGTGGCTCATTTCCACTTAAGCCCCTTCCTGCTTAAATAAACTACACCACACGCACTTCGAGGAGCACACCAGCACCACTGCCTTCACTGGGGGAAAAACACAAACCTCTTAATCTCAGCTACAGAAGTACAGAGTAAAGGGAAAAAAAAAAAAAAGGCAAAAAAACAAACTTGGTTTGTTTGGGAATTTTGTCCAGGCCTTTCATAAATCCAGCGCATTGCAAATCCACTGGCAAGTGCTGGGAGACATTTCTCACAGTCATTAAGCTCTGTTTATCGTTTGATTTATGTAACACCAAAACTGGCTAAAAACTGTGCCATAATCCTGCTCCAGGCTGTCAGATCCTGGGGCTGCAGGGTCTCCACGACCCTTTCCTACCCCTCAGGCTGACCACGGGGACCTCAGAGGGCAAATGAAGACCCCTGGTTTGATTTCTTGTGTCGGGAATGTGCGTCCTGGTGTTCCTCTGTCTGCATCCCTGGAGGGGTCGAGGTGGAGCGTGGAGGGATGGGGTTTTCCACCCCAAAATCTGGTGACTGCACATGGCAGCTACAACTGAAAGCCGCGCTAAAACAAAGAACAAAAGAGTATTTAACTGGAGGAAAACAGTAGTTTAAAGTTAAGTCTGAGCTTGCAGAGCCTCCTGAACCACAGACTCAGCCTCCAGCTCTCTGGGGCCCACCCTTTGCACTGCCTGCTGAAGAATGAAACCACCCCCTCCACAAATTAACAACATTTAGAGAATTCTGAAAGAAAAAAACTGACTAGTTTCAGCATCTGTATGATGAAAATTTCCCTCTCAGCACCAGACTGGGGTACTCTGATTTAGGAGTGTTGTGGTTTGATATGGGTGGAATTTGGGGAAGTAATAGAAAAGGTTTTTGTATAATTAATAGTTTGTTGAATTATTAAGAAATTGGGTGTGTTTTTGTGAAATATATATGTTGAAGATGGGAAGAAAATTGGGTTTTTGTTTGTGTTTTTTTTTTTTTTTTCTGGGGTGTTTGTTGGTTATTTTATTCATTACTGGGTAAAAGAGGGAGTGTTGTGGGGTTGGTCTTGTTTTGGGAAATTTTAAAATTAAAAAAAATCTTAAATTACCAAACCAAAACCACTACAAGGAGAATCCATGGACCCTTTTAAGAACTCCTACGGCTGCATTAAGCACATTCTTCCTCCCTGATGAACAATTGGTGCACATACACCTGGGCACCATCAGGAGCTCATTTCTGCCCAGATTACCTATTATCCACAGATCTGCTCAGCAGGTTTTGGATCATTCACTTTAATCAGCTTATTGCAGAAAACCACTTTAGATCAGTAGAGCATGTGGATGCATCACTCATGTAGGTGTTTTCTAATGACAAGATGCACTCAGAAACACAGAGCTGCAGCGAGCTCTTAATAAATCAATTTACAAGCTAAGGTAGAGCAGATGAAGTGCAGCAAGGTTTTTTTCCCCCCCTCTAATAGGTCTCTGTTGAATACAAAATTGTTTTTAGAACTCAGAACTCTGCTTTCCTCTCTGCTGCCTCTTAACTCCCATTCAACCTCTCCCTGTGTTCCTCCTGACCCCTCCCCAGCCACAGATCTGAATTCATTCATACTTTTCTGAAATGAGATCAAAGCTTTGATAATTAAGATCAAACAGTCGCCTACAGTGACACCTGTGAGAGCTGAAACCTGTTCAAACACACAGGAAGGGAAAAATTTAAAAAAAAAAAAAAAAAAAAAGAAAAAAAAAAAAAAAGAAGAGGACACAGCGTATTCAGACCAAACACACAAGTTCATTACTTGTTGGGTAAAAGCTGCAAAAGAGTCTGGAGAATGAGATTTTTAAGGAAGGTTGCACCGTCTCCAAATAAACAATAAAACCCCAGCTAAACAAAAGAATGGGACTGACCCTGTGTGCTTTTTTTGTGGAAATTACCATAAAATGAGGGGTTTTCTTCTCCACGAGCCGCTCTGCTTTTTGTTCCCGTAAATGGTCAAAATCACAGAAACCAGTGACACTCCAGCTGGGATGCCAATCACCCCCAAAGGTGGAAAGGAGAGGAGCCCAGAAGGGTGACCAGGCTCTGCATCAGCCAGCCACCCGTGTCCTTTTGGGAAAGGAACCAGGAGAACCCACGGAGCTGCGAGACACGAACTGAAAAGGTGACATTTTAAACAGAAATTTCTGATTTCCACCTCTCCACAGACCAAGGCACAGCTTCAGGGAGCCCATGCACCTCATGGTTCCCTCTGCCTCCTTCTCAGGCTCTGGGTTTTCAGAGACACTGAAGCCAGGACATTAAGAGCAGGTCTGGGATAAAACTCAGGAATTTGAGGATGAACTACAAGGTTCCTCAGGAGCACCAACCCACACAGGAAGGTGTGACACTGGTGTCCCACAGCCCCTGTGCCCTTCCAGCCTGCTCAGCACCTGCATGGACACCTGCAGGTTCCATTTCACACGTGGTGTTAGATGGGAAAAAAAAACCACTCAGCGGTTTTGGGTCATGCTGGGGTGGAATCAGCACCTTCCTGTGAGGAGGAAAGATGCTGTGTCAGGCTGAAAAAAAAGGAAATTAAGGGATGACCCACCCAGCTGTCCACAATGTGAGAACAGCTGTCCTTGGGTCAACTCAACTGTGCCCAGAGCCCCTCGCCCAGGTGCTCTCCCAGTCCTTGGAGCAGCTTGCCCAGGTTGTTTTTGGTGTGTTCAGCAGCTTCCAGTGAATTTCTCTTTCGTGGCCCTGTGTCCTGTCAAGGCCATGGAAACTTCCCAGTCTTGAAGACACCCCACACATAATATACAGGAACAGAAAAACCACAGCAGAAAGCACAGAATACAAAGAAAACGTGACAGAATTGGTTAGATACCAGTGTACAGTAATTTCATTTACAGAGCTGCCCCAACTCCAGCCCAAGCCAGATTTTTACCTTCAGCTCTGACACATTAGCACAAACCCTAAAGTATGTCCAGAAAATTTTCTTGCGCTGCTCTGGTTCAAAGCAGCATCCAAACCACAAACATTATACAGCTTTAATCCACAGAGAGCCTTGAAAACGGTCCCAGTGCTGCACCACCACTGAAAAATTCAGATAGTTTGCCTTTCTGTTGAGTTTCAGCAGAGTGCTGTAAAGGAATTTTTCATCTTACATTAAAAGCATTAAGAGAAAAGGGAACACCGTGCAACTGGGACTTTATTAGGAGAAGGCAGGCGTCAATCAGAGGAGAATAATCATGGTTCACATATGAAACAGGTGCTGCTGCCTGGGTAAAACAACCCAGAAACAGCCCTGGAAATGGAGCTGCAGCTGGATCTTGAGGCACTGGGAACAGGTCCACTCAGAGGGAACCCACGTGGCTTTTATCCACCCTGTGGTACTGGGAAAAAGGGGAAGAGTAATGCATATTTTTCAAGTGCACCTCCTCACCTGATGTCTCAACTGCTTTCTTTCCAGAGGAAAAGAAATTATAATCAATAGTCAGTTCATGGCCCAAAAGCACAGGGAAGACACTGTCTGCTGCTAATTGAGCTTGTGACAGGCTGAGCACTCTGAATCCTGATTCTGTCTGAAATGGATATCTTTGCAAAGGAGAGAGAGGAGAGGAAGGTGAAAGAGCAAGAAGACACAGAAATTCCCACCTAAAAGAGCAGATCACAAAATAAAATAAAATAAAAATCTGAGATAAAATCTCAGGTTTGGAATAGGCAGTTTAAATAGTGCAAAATGATGCAAAAAATTTAAAATACCTAGTTGTTCAAAGAACCCTTTAGAATTTATTTTAAAGCATTACTATAAATAAAAATGGTTGCTTGAAAATTTCCCCAATAAATCTGGCAGACCAAAAAAATTCCTGGTATCATTAGGGGGGGGAAGTCCAGAATTCAGCCTGAAGCACAAATTTTCATTTTGAGCTTAGCTTAACTTATTGTTAAAAAACCAACACCTCTTTTAAAATTATTTACCAGCTGGGTTTCCAACCCATCCTACATTTTCATCCCCTCTATTGCTAATTGTAATAAAATATTCAGGCAAGAGTAACAGAAGCTCATTCTAAACCTGGTGGGAACCAGCAGGAGCCATTACAGCCAGGGTTTGGTGCTGTCAAAATGTCGAGTTTCAAGCCTAACATAATTCTTTGGAGCCTCCACTTTCCCTGTCCTAGGGGGAAAAGAATAAACTGTTTTCTGATGAGAATGCAAGGAAACGGACCATATTAACTGCAGAACACCACAACACTCCATAAACCACCAATAAAATTATAAATGTGAAGGATAAGTTTGATATTACTGGTGAAAAAAAAATACAACAAGTGCCTCGAGGCCCTTTGGGGGTGAGGGAAATTTCAGTGGTGATGTTTCTGATTTCTCTACCTACAGAAAAGGAGGCTGCTCAAACCTAAACCACTCCTGCCCTTGATGATCAGGTGCATTTAACTGAGCCTTGATAACAGCAAGAGCGCAACAGGCAGGAGAAAGAGCTGGAAGTCAGAATAAAAAGAGAAAAAAACCTCTTATTTGATTGCTAAAGCTGTACAAAACCAGAGCAGTAAGCAATGCTCATGGTCCCAGGTAGAATTTATGTAGTAAGGTGCTTCTCTCCCTCTAAGCATCCTAGACCTGATCCCAGCATTACAAAAATCAGCGGATTCAGAAGGTTTGGAAGTGGACTGGGGGCTTATCAAAACCACACAGCTCTCCCCAAGGCTTTAAACAGCAGAAAATCATGAAAGGAGATACTTCTTGTAAGATTTCTCCATTGCTGCTGTCAAAAACGAGAGGGGATAAAACCAGCCGTGCGCCTTTTGTGCAGGGGGATGAAAAATGGGATAGCATAAACATCCAGGAAAATCCTTTTGAAGTTTGGATTAAAAAAAAAAAAAAAAAAAAAAGGAATGAAGCCTCGGGGGCAGGGGCAGGAGAAGGGAAGTTACTGCTTTATCACATTGAGTCATTCATCTTGAGCACTTCTGTGTGTCTATTACGTGTCAGCAATCGCAAATTAGCCAACAGGAGGGTGATAAAGCCAGACATTCCTAGAAAACCTCTCTAGCAGATGATGCTTAATTCAAAGGAGTGGGTTTTTTCCTTCCAACAGTTGCCTGAAAAGACAAAAACTCCAGTGAAACTGTCTCTGGTGACCAGTCCAGATCGATATGAGGCGAGCAGCTAGAATTAAATCAATAAAGGGAATAATGAACCTGAAGACATTTCTCCTCAAAGCAGAAAGCCCAGATGATTCAAATTCCCTCACAGACACTGTCCTGCCTCACCAGGGCTGACTGTTCTCCACACAGCTCGAAGCTGATGGACCACTGTGCTGCTGAAAATGCCTTAATGATGATTAAATACCTGCAGAACAATCAAAAATTGAGGTGTTACAAAGCTGGGTGAGGGAGAGGAAGGCATGGGACTCCTGAGGACCACGCAGAGCAACTCAAGTTTGGACAAAAATCCCATTTCTGGAGAGGCTGCTACTGGCAGGGTGAAGGTGGTGGCTGGGGAGGGGTGTGCAGGTGTCACACCACACCTCAAGTTGCTCCTTGCCTTGGTCACACTGCCCAGGTGTGCCTGGGCTGCCTGTCCCAAAACAGTGCCAAAAACACCCATTCTCCCACCGTGCCCCTTGGTGCGTTTCATTTATTGCTCCCACCCTCACTGTCTGGCACGTCTTGGTGGCAAACCCCAATTTCTGCACCGACAGGAGCAGCAGCACAGCACCTCCCTGGCAGGACCCAGTGTGGGTCCAAACTGGGAGAAGCTGGAGCCCAGCCAGGAGCAGCACAGGCAGCTTTGGGTGGCAGGAATGGGGTTTTTAAGAGGTTAAGTACACCACCCTCCAGCAGAACCTCCAGTGGGTGATGTATTGCTGCCCTCTCCAAAGGTGAACTCCCTTAATGGAGAAGGGAGCTCCAGAGTTGCTGAGGGCTTTGCTTTGAGTTGATGTGTTCACAAGTGCTTCTTTGTGCAATAGGAAATGAAGAGAATCTTCTGGGGGGGGGGGGATAAAAAAAAAAAAAAAAAAGGAAAGAAAAAAGAAAAAAAATTCAATGTGGAAGTAAGAATGCTGTGGGTTGATCCTGGCTGGATACCCAAGTGCCCATCAAAGGTGGCAGGCTGAGGAGGGCAAGGACATCACAGGTGGGCTCTGCTCCTTCTTCTTCAGGGCTTGGACTCTTCACGTTCCTCCCCTGCCCCAGTGTGGGTCCTGTTCCCATGGGGTCAGTCCTTCAGGAGTTCCCCCAAAGTGTGGGTCCCCCTCGAGCTCACAACATTCCCAAAAACCTGCTCCAGCCTGGGCTCCCCACGGGGTCACAGCCTGCCCCACAGTGGGGTCCTGCAGCGGGATCTGTGCTCCCCAGACCCCCAGGTGTGGGAATCCAGGGCATCCCTCTGGCTGCCCTGGAAGGTCTGGGACCCTGGCAGGGGGTCAGGAACCCTCCTGTACAGAGCCCTGAGAAATGGAAAAGAGTTTTCAATCTTACAGGATGGATTACAAGCTCTGAGTGTTTGATATAAGTAGTAATTAGTGTGGCACGGGTGCAAAAGTAGAATTTTAGGGTTCTAGATAAGGGGTTCAAAGGAGGCAAGATGGAGGAAAATTGGGCGTGCCTTGTCCTTTTTCTTCTTCTTCATGCCCTCCATGTTTCACTGTGGTGTTGGCATTTTTCTATTGGTTTAGGCTGGGGACACACTGTTCAACATGGGTGATGGATATTGGCACGTTATTGTAAATATAGCACACGTAGTTTATAGTATATAATGTTTGTAACATCCCACTGAGGGGCAGAGCCCCGCACGCTGTCCTGCCAGACAGACCTGCTGCAGGTCAGAGAGAAAATATTTTAGATGAGAAGAAATAAACAGCCTTGAAAACCAGCACAGACGAATTACGACTCCTTCTTTGGCAGCGGGGCTGAAAGACAGAGACTTTCTACAATCTTGGGAGCATTCAAATATCACAGATCCCGACACCCAGGCACCTCCTCCCCCTCACCTGGGGGCTGCAGGGCTGTGCCTCTTGCATGTTCCCCTCCCCAGCTACAGCTGCACAGGTTCTTCCCCCCCAGTCTGCCATCCCAGAGGTGCCACCACCAAGAAAAATCACACAGGGACTCCTGGTAAGGTTGTTGTTAATGCAAAAAGCACAAGTAAGTAAAGCATGCCGTGTTAATGGCTATTTTGCAAGGCCAGATTGCAACCCTACCATCCAAGGGAAAATAAAGCAGCCTTAAACAAGAGATTTGCAAACGGATTTGTTTTTTTTTTTTTCCCCCAACACATCTTGAATTCAGTTTGCTAAGTGGCTGCCTGGCCACCCTTGCAGCCTCTGGGCTCAGGCAGTCACCACATCCTGGGGTATCCCACCCCCACAAGAAATCCAAGGAAGTAACTGTGGCCCACAGACCCCTGGAACTTGTCCCTTAAATGACAGATATTCCAGGGAGTTCTGCAGCAGCAAAGGTGCTCCAGAGCCTGGCAATCTGAAACTGGGGGGCTATTGAGGAGGAGGAGAAGGAGGTGTTCTTGCCAATCCTCCTTGGAATAATTTATGTCTGTGAAGCTCTGTACATAAATATATACACACAATTATGTACAGGCAGCAGGGGATTGCCTGGCTATGCTTTTCAGCCAAATCAAAGGCACACATTAAATATACATCCTTAATTCTAAGAAACGTTGAGAAACTGGGGCTTTGGGCACATAAACCAATGACCTAATTACACTCATCCACATACAGCATTTTTCCTACTCCCAACAGATAAAATGCTTAGCAACCCCCGCTGCCCTTCCTGAAATTTGTTGTGCAATGTTCCTGTCACCAGTGCTGCTCTGGTCTCTCTTAGATGTGACTGCTTCAGAGACTAAACCACACACATTGCCAGAGAGTCATCGGGTCTCCCTTGAACTTAAATCACAGAGTTTTGGGAAGAGACATGAAAAAAAAAAAAAAAAAAAAAAGGCTTGCAAAATGGAATGGTGTGTTCAGCATAAGCCTTATACCCAATATTTATATATTCATATACTTATATATTGCAACACACTCCACCTGAAATGCAGACTATACTCCCCTTTGCACCTTGAGTTTTTAAAGGTGTCCTCCCCACCACAGGAAAACATATTTATATTTCCCTTTTAAAACACACCAGATATACAGCTGGGTTTTTGGGATTTGTCTAACATTTGATGGAAAGACAGGCATTTAGTTTGTATGTTTGCCAGGCAAAATAGACAGGTATTGAGCACCAATTTAGATTTGTTTTTGAAGAGCTTTTGTGAGTGAGGGCAACTGACAAAGAGTCCTAGGACAGGACAGTGTTTATTTCCAGCTTTTCCAGTTTCTGTCCCACAGCTGAACTCCTGTTTCTGGGTGAATACACTAAAAACAGTCTAGGGGGTAAATATTAAACCAATAACAGCAAGGTGAAGAAAGAGCATTTTCTCAAAAAGTCCTTTTCTTAAAGACAGCTTTTTCTGTACATTGATCACTTAGGCCTGAATTTCTGTGCCGACAGAAACTCACTAAAAGAATCCCTTAAAACCAAGTGATCAAACATGCCTTTCTCTCTGTACTTGGGTGTCAAAGGGGTATTTAATGAATATTAATTCAGGCAAGTCCTCTGGTCTGGACAGCCCATGGCTTCAAGTTTAATGGAAATTTCCAACAGGTCTACAGTTACCTCAACAAAAGACATGGAAAAATAACTTCACATACATTTATCACAGCAATTCATCCTTACATGCTATTTTTCAACTCAAACAGTTAATTTTAGAACAGAGAGCAGTGTATCTTGCTTTTTGTCAAGATAAACACTTGTGACATACAGCGCAGAGAAAATAATCCAAAATGACAGAATTGATTTTGGAAAACGACACTCACTAACACAGCTAATGATGAGTAATTCCAGGTTGGGATTTACCAGATTTGATCTGAACCATAAGCTATTTCTTTGTCTACAGCTCTTTGGAATAATACTTTAATGAGACTGTGGCAGATTTTCCACACAAAAAAAACCCCAAAAAAACCCAAAAAAAACCCCCCCAAAAAAAGAAAAAAAAAAAAAAAAGAAAAAAACAAAAAAACCCCAAAACCCACAAAAAAACCCAAAACAAAAAGTCAACAAAAAAACCCAAAAAAACTCAAAAAACCACCAAACACCCCTTATTCTAAAGATGTAACTATTTCCTCAGAGCAGCCAGCAGAGTCTCATTGCACTGATGGCATGGTAATCAATGCCTATTTTTAATTGAGGGGATTATCACTGAAAAAAAGACAGATTGCCCTTGTAGCTTGGTTGGATTAGTTAATTTTCCATAAAGGCATCGTGATGGTTTTATTTCCTGTGGCTTGATTTGCTTTTTTACCCTCTGCATGTCACGGATTAATTCCAGCCCACAGACAGCCCTCCACTCCTGCCTCCCTGCACTGTCCTCCCCTTTGATGCTGCTTTTCCACATCACAGCCCTGCTCTGTCTGTGCACAAACAGCTGAGCCAGGATTACAAACTCCAGACTCTGCCAAGAGTGTGAGAGCCCAGCATGAAGAAGCAGTTCAGGGATCCAAGTTCCTGTTGCCTAATCAGTCCTTTCACCCTGGCCAGGAGGCAGTCGTGCCTCTGCTGTGGTTTTGCAAAAAAAAAAAAAAAAAACAAACCCAAAAAAACCCCCAAAAAACTCCCCCCACAAAAAAAAAAAAAAAAAAAAAAAAACCAACCCAAAAAAACCCAAAAAAACAAAAACAAAAACCCAAAAAAACCCCAAAAATACCAAAACCAAAAAAAAAAAAACAACCCCATGAACTATATGGCAGCACAATGAACTATCAATTACTGACCCAATCTGCAATGCTGGGAAATCAAATCCCAAAGAATCTAAGTGATCAAAGGGGAGTCGTAGGTTGCAAATTTTATTGCTGTATTTTTACTGGAACGCAGTTTATTCCTCCTAAAATCTTCTGCATTAGCACAATACATAGTCTGAAGCTGTTTAAACAAGACCTCATTCCACAATTCCACATTTCAGGGAAATTAGCCAAGTAATAAGACAAAGCATTTTCTTCAGGGTATTAGAAAAAAAAAATTAGGAAAAGTTTTGAAAATTTAACTCCTGTCCCCAAAGCCTTAAACCCTGGAAATCAACCACAGAGCATATATTTTCCCAGATAATGAAAAGTATTTGCAATGGATTTTACAATTAAGTGAATGAAAGCTGCTGCAGGATCTGTTAGGGATTGTCAAACCACTGCAAAGAATTCACTGTTACGTCAAACCCACCATTAAATTTCTTGTGCGTTTAGCCACAGGCATTAGGGAAGAAACAACATTTTACACTGAAAGAACCCCCCCCCCCCCATTCGCAAGATAATGACTTAATTTAAACTTCAAGAGCGAAACGTGAGGGTAATAAATCAGCCAAGGGGATGCATGTGGCACTAAGCACACGAGGCTCTGCAGACAGCACTTGGTTTTCATTGCTGTTTTCCACTCCACATCCCGTTGATGCATTGTTAAAGCAGAAAAGGCACAAACTCGTGCCTGCGTTGGCAGGAGTGATGCTGGAATGGGTGAATTTATGGAATTTTGCTGCTGCCACCAGACACGGCTTTCGTAGAAGGCGCTTCAGAAAGGAAAGAATCTTTGGGTGCTTTCCAGCAGAGCCAAGTCTCAGGAGGAATTTAGGCAAGACCAAACCATGGCTGTAAAGCAGCTTCTCCTGGTAATTCTGACAAGGCTCTGCCCTCCAGCAGCTCACCAAGCAATGCAGGGATGGAAAAATACCTGTTCTGAGGAAACCAAACCAGAATATGAATCAGCAGCAACCCAGCTGGGCTTTTTCCTTTTGCTTGTTTGGGTTCTTAAGTGTATTTTTGTTTTGTTTTGTTGTTTTGTGTTTTTTTTTCCCCTGTTCTTTTCTGTCATGGAAATACAAAATCTTTTCCTCCTTTTCTTCTCTTTTAGTACTTTATTTTTCTTGTGTGTTTTCAGTGGGGTCCCTCACACTAATAGGTCTCAAACTTCTGAGCCTTTTATTACAGCACTCACTTGCTTCAAGTCAAGACTTTTTCACAGTAATTCTGCAAAGCAGGATCTTGTGCATTGAAGGAAAAAATAAATTTAAAAAAAAATTACTTTGGACGGAATCTCATTCTGCTAGTCCTGACTTGACTATCATAATCCCACTGGAAGAAACACTCCTGGTAGCAGGAACCTGTAGGTTCAAAGAGGTAAAAGCAGAGGGTGTAATACCACAAAGAGCTGCAAATCCCAGGGTGTTTGGGGTTGGAAGGGGTGTCTGGAGCTGATCTGGCCCATGCCCTGCCCAGGCAGGGTGCCCTGGGCAGCGGCACAGGAACGTGTCCAGCTGGGGCTGGCATGGCTCCACACAGGGACACTCCAGGCCCTCCCTGGGCAGCTGTTCCAGGGCTCTGCCCCTCCACGCACACAACTTCTTCCTCCTGCTGCCCTGCAACTCGCTGCCCTTGATTTTATGGGCAGCGCTGCTCCCGCTGCCGCCGGCAGCACCGAGCAGAGCCCGGCCCAGCCTCTGGCAGCCCTGGCAGATGTTGGATGGATGGATGGGATCCCCTCTCGCCCTTCCCTTCTCCAGCCTGCCCAGGCCCAGCTCCCGCAGGCTCAGCCCAGCCCAGAGATGCTGCAGAGCCCAAATCCTCTTCTACAACACACAGGAGCTGGAAATCTGACCCCACAGCAGGTCACAGCCCCAGATACGGCTAAAAATCTGAATAATTAATTAAACAGAATGCTCAACGCAGCCTTCTTTGCAAAATACGCTCGGCTGTGCTCTCCTGCAGAGATGCTGTGGTTGAAACTGGGAAAGTCCTGTAGCACATAACCCTCCCTGCACTGGGAACACTGCAGGGCTCCTGCTCCACAGCCCAAAGACAAGCTCTCCCATCAGAGCAGGTCACCCCAGCTGACACTGCTCCTCACTGTGCCTGGGGACATCACTCAGCACAATCAGTATCCCTTGAACTGGCTGCCATGGTACCCTTAATGAAATCCCAACTTCCAGCATCTTCAGCTAATCTCAGAACATTAAAGCCTGACTGCAAGAGGCACGGGGAAAATGAGGTGATGCCAGTGGAAAACACGCCTTTTATCCATAAAAATAACTCCTGAGAAAACAAGGTGTTCGACAAGGAGTCAGGATGCCCTGACAACTAAGAGCAATTTGCTAAAGTTCAGTGCTTGCACATCTATCTGCACACAGATCTAGGGCTGCACTGGCCTTCTTGCATGCACAAAATAATTTATTTCTCTATTTAGACTGGTTTTCCAGAGTACAGAATTAGATGAGGAGTCTTTATTTACCCTACAAAGGACTGTGAAGAGAAACAAGCTCTGTGGAGTTTTCCAAAGTGATCTATTTCCCCCAGAACTCTACCTCATTATGAGTATTTCTTCAGCACACTGTTAAATTCAGCCAGAGATGCTGCTTCATTTTTTCCTCTGGAAACACTGTTTTGCAAGCCAATAAATATAACTGACAATTTCTTAATATATTGTCCAAAAGCTCTTTCTCATTTCAAGTCATCTTCCCTAATCCCAGCTCTCATATTACATTCTCCGCTCCGCGCTGATGCTCTTCAAGCCTTATCAAATGTTTCCTTTGTTGTGCTGTAGCCAGCCTGTATGTATTTAACCTAAACCCATCCCTCATAAATCCGGGCTCCAAATTCCTTCCCTGTGCACGGAGTTCTTCCCTCCATCCCTCCAGCTGTCAATACCTCCCTGCTAACGAGACCTCAGCATCCCCAGCGACAGGAGACCTCTGCTTATTGGACTAAAATTGAATTGGGTCTTTATTGCTGTCAAATCAGTATTCCGAATTCATGCCTAATTTGCTGTCAGTTACTACTTTTTAAGTCCCTTTTGGCGTTGCTGCTTTCCAAGGTTTCCCCTCACCCGCAGGAATCCGTGGCTCAGATTATTTTTCCCTTGATAGGCCGGCGCTAATTAATGTTTCTAAAATGCTTTCAAAGTGGAAAGCCCTGTATAAATATTAAGTATCCTTATCTGCGATGGGGAAACGTGCCCCATTACTGTTGTCACATAAACTTCACATCAACACACTCTGTGCACAGCCCTTGGTCATGGGCACTTGATTTCCGACAAAGCCCTGCTGACTGGATACAATAATGGGAAATATTTATGTGTGGGCTGTGTACACATAAATTGCAGAGCTGGGCCCTGCAATGTGGGTGTTGCACACACAAAACACGGCCGGAGCCACTCTGCTGTTTATGTATTGAATGTAAACAGAAACTCAGAACAGTTTGCAGCTTTGCCTGTGTATTTTACACCGATTTTGGCTGTATAAACACTGTCTCACTGAGTTATTGGCTGCCCAGCAAGGCCTGGTGCAGGGGATTGTTCAATACTGAATGAAATGAAGTTTGGTGAGTCCAGGCAGCTTGGCTATTAATCATTCAGAAAAACAAAACTAACAAAAAGGCCTTGTGTTTTCCACTGCCTAGCATTTCCTACATTTGACTTTAACGGGTGCCATTTCCAATGCTCCGTTCCACAAAGGAGTGGAACATATTTCTGCACACTTTAACACCTTGAAACCAGGGCAGATGATGGTGTGCATCCTCCCCTGCCAGCACGGTGGTGCCCTCGGGGACTCACAGCTCATGGCTGGTGGGTTTATGACACACAGCACAAGCCCGAGGGGATGATGAGCACGGGGCACACAAAGGAAGGAAACCAACCCAGATAATTTGTTAAAGCAGGCATTAAATAGGTTGGCAAGGCTTATTCTTCCAAAAGGCTGCATTTCTTGGATCTGGTCCAATAAATCACTTACCACAGAACTCTGAGGAGTTATGCAGAGATTTGGAAGTTAAATGTGTTTATATTTGTGTATAAATGCGTACATATTTGTTTTTCATTGCGATCAGTACAACCAGCACCTACCAGGATCCACCTACCACTTAACCCTGGATTTTTTTAAATGTACCAATTTTTGACCCAGGAAACTCTGTGATAAATTTTCTGCAAGCGTTGCCCCAGAGCAATGGGGATGGCAGAGCTTCACTTCCACCTCTACGTAGTTTTCCAACAAGCCTGTTCACTATGAGGCATTTTACCATATTCCCTTTTCATCTGAACTAGAGTCCCTCTACAAACGTCAGACCAAAGCAGAAATTTTATCTCCTAAAGACCATAAGAAAGCCATTCCATCCAAAAACCCTTTTGCATGGCAGCTGCATTTGCTGAGCTCTCCGTGGTGGTGCAAGGTTGTGTTTCCACTCTCCCCTTCCGCAGGTGGAGGAGGGCACACCTGTGCCAGGTTTCCCAAACCAAAAAGCCAGCAGCCTGTTTACTTTGGAGATTGTTTGGGCAGCACAGCACACAGCCAAAGCACCCGTCATGCTACCACAAGACCAGGGGGGGAAAAAAAAAAAAAAAAAAAAAAAAAAAAAAAAAAAAAAAAAAGTTGTGTTTGCCTCCCTTATAAAACGGAGAACAGAGCCCTTAACCTCATATAAAATGTCTAGACTCTGGATAAACAGTCACCAGTGCTGGTGCTGCTGCTGGTTACTGAGTTACCACGGGGACAGAGCTGTAGATTAATGCCAGCCATGCTCAGGGATGAGGAACAGGTCTGAGATAATCTCTGGGATAATCTTTGCCCTGGGATAATCCGCATGGCTGCCCCGAGGATGCAGCCACAGTCCCCACTCCACCCTCACTCCCAACCTGCAGGTGATCCTCAGCACAGATTCCATTTCCACTCGGGCATTTCTCACCACTGAGATGCAGCTGGAGCACCGGGAGGATTTGCAATGCCTCTGTCACTATTGCCATTTTATCTGTGTTTTTTAACACCAGCCCCCTCGGCATCAGGAGGCGAAGGCAATAATTCACAGAACACCGCCGGGAATTCAGGACAGAATTCCTGATTTCCTTCACAGAACCGAAGGAAACTTAGGTGAGCACACAAAATGTAAAGGGAAAGGGCACATTTTACTAGATGCAGGCAGCCTATTTCAGGATTGCAGGGTATTCTGTTGTGGTTCCACTCTATTGCCTTGATTGCACAAATTCAATTTGCTTCATTTTCTACGCACTGATACAATGCTTGTAGTTGACTATTACCCTCCACGTGTTTGATTCAGGTTTTGTTTCCTGGCACTGTGTAGATAAACTAATACAGTGCTGCTTTGGGGGAAAAAAAAAAAAAAAGTTTCCTGTATTCACATGATTACCCAAACAAAAAAGCAGTTTTTATTCATACTACTATTCCTAGTAAAAGACAACCAGAAATACAATGAGGTTGCTGTGCGAGGGATTTTTGTCAAAGACATGTTGGAGGTGACTCCAGCAAACAGGCTGGAAAGCTCACAGCCATTTCAGGAAGGTGAAAATGCCACACAAAGCACACATACCTATCAGCAGTGACTACCTTCCCAGGTGTTTCAGTACTGGGGGAAGTATTTATTAAAAAAAAAAAAAAATCCAGCCTTAACATGAGAGGACATCACCTGCTGCTGTTTCCACAAGAAGCAGGTTTGAAAGACCTAGAAACTGGGACAGCCTTAAAGGAATTTTCCAGGATTTCATCCAGGCATGCCTCTTCTCTGGCTGAAAACCATCTGGGCTCCTTGCTGAACAATCTTTAATCAAATTGTCTGTGACAAAGAGAAATATTAAGAAGAAAACTAAGAAAAAAATAATCAGGTCCACTTCCACCAGGGACCTAAGCAGTAGCCTGAATTAAGATTTAAAGACAGAAAAACTGGACAAATGCACTATTTCAACCTCATATTCCAAGCTACAGAGGCACAAACAGATAAATGTGTCAGTAAAATCAGCTTGCTTTTACTGCACAGTAAGCTCTTATGAATAACCAACTTCTCCCCAACACATTTTTAAAAGAATAATTTGTTCCTAGTCAAAAAGCCTGTGTGCCAAGTTTCAGCACAGAATAAAATCTTTACAGTGGAGTTATAAATTTTTTTTGAAAAGTGGGCTCTGTGTACTCACATAGACTTAACCATTACAAGGGCAGCAGGTGTCACTATAACAAATGATGTAAAGTTTAATTTAAACATCAGAGGTGATGTTTAAACACTGAAATACTTTGGAAATTGCCACAGGTCACTTAACATTTTTATATGAAAAAAAAAAAAAAAACCTGGAAAACCCTAACTCCTCTCCCTAACATTTAATTTTTTTTTTCCCCCTAGATGGCAAAGCAAAGAAAACACAGACATGGATTCTTTGTAATTAGCAGGACTGTGGTTTTACAGCCAAACGTGGGCCAAGAAGTGAAAAGTTAACAAATCATTAGACAACATACATTGCTCTGTATGAGAACCGTGGCAATCTGCAGAATAGCTCAGGATACACGAGCATGAGGTCAACTGTTTTGAGTAGATAATTGTTAAGTATAAGCATCCTTGCCTCACAGACAAGGCATGCAACAACACACAGGGACTCCTGGCACTTCCAAAACAATTATATTTGCCCACCACGTTACCTAAACAAATACAGGAAGCGTGGTCACTAATCACAGATATGATTTAAATATTAAGGAAAGGGGAAAAAAAAATTAATAATTCTATTTTCTTTCCTCCCCTCTCTCCATTTGTCTGCGAATCACCAGTTTCCATAGCAACTACACTGTTTACAACACAATAGCCTCTTCCTTTTCTTGCCCAGGCTCCCTGATGTTACAAACCACTTTAACACCTACTTAACTTTAAAGCTGGGGGACCCCTACAGCAGTGCTGGGGACCAGTGTGGGTGTTCTGCTCAATCCAGGGACAAAAAGGGAAGAGAACACAGAAGGAAAAGTAAAAAATGCAACATCTGTTTGCTTAGGGACGGCCCTCCATTCCCAGACTGCCCTTTTATTTCAACAAAAGGTTCGATTTTCAGGCTTACCTGCAGGTTTCCACACAGGAATCCTGCTCCTCCTGAGCCCAGACTCTGCTCAGGGCTGCACTCAGCTCCTGCAAAGATTGGTGATCAGTGTTTTACTCTGCACCTCATCACCACCCAGGCCAGCTTGGAGAGGGCTTGGAGCAACCTGGGGCAGTGGAAAGGTGGAATGGGATGAGCTTTAAGGTCCTTTCCAACCCAAAGCAGTGAGGAACTCCGTGAATAATTCACCACCACGGCGCTCTCGCCGCTGCTGCTGTCACTACCTGTCCACAACAACAAACAAAAAAGCCTTAAAATCAGCAATTTGAGCCAAACTTAACGTGCAAAAAAAGAAATGAAATTGTCCGTGAGGAGGTTTAGGCGGAAGTTTTAAGTTTTTAGTTTTGTCCTAAGAATAACATGGTCTGTGGGGAGATGGGGTGAGGGGCTGGAAGAGGTCTGTGCTCCTTCCTCAGGACCCAGAGCCTTTTTTTTTTTTTTTCTTTTCTTTTCTTTTTTTTTTTTTTGTCTGAGGAAGCCTCACCGTGGTGCCCAGCAGTAGCTGCTGCTCCTGGCAGCCTGACCTCCAGAAAATGCTGCTGGGAGCATCAATCTCATCCCTGCAACAGCAACCTGTGTCTGCAGATAACTGGAGCTCTTCCTTTTCTGCAAATGAACATTTTAATCCCAGGAATACGAATATTATCTGTTAGGGTGGTTTTTTTGTTGTTGTTTTTTTGGGTTTTTTTTGTGGTTTTTTTTTTTTTTTTTTTTTTTTTTTTTTTTTTCTTTTTGGTGTTTTTTTTTTTTTTTTTTTTTTTTTTTTGGTGGTTTGTTGTTTTCTCTTTTTCTCTCTCTTTTGCTCCAGCATAACAACTCTGGCCCCATTTCAACAATGCACTTAAGCATGTGCTTAGTTTTAAGCAGATGAATAGGCCTGTTGAAAAAATGCTCCAGTTAAGCACAAAATTAATAATGTGCCTCAGTGTTTTGGATTAGGCTTTAATTGCAGGAAAAGTTTAAAGCCATATTGTATAACGCTTAAACATCCACCCATAACCAAGTTATGCTTTTTCTTAAAAACAAAAAAAAACCCCCAAAAAACTCCCAAACTGTAGCAATGTTCCCTGCAAGAACCAAAGTACAGGGTTAAATGTCCCTAAGATGAAACCAAAGTTATCCTGCAATGTGATAATAAAAACAGATGTGTGAATTTCATGCTAATCTTTGCTGTCACACACAAAGGAGATTTTTTTCATCAGTCTCCATAACTCAGATGATACAGTTTAAAAATACCAGTTTGGTGTCTTTTTCGCTAATTTGGTTCTGTTTTCAAACCCCAAACACATTAAATCAGGTAATCACAATTCCAGACCACACATGCCAGCATCTCTTCACATACTTTACAGGAGACCTTCACGGGTTTTTGTTTGCTTGGTTGGTTTTTTTTTTAAGTGGAAATTATAATTCCTTGTATCACTACCCTCCCCATCTACCTATAAAAAAAAAAAAAAACAAACTTATTTCAATTTTATTGTGAAATATCCCAAATAACCATTTTAAATGGCAAAGGAGCCAACGTGAACATGGAATACACACGGATTTCTTCCCTCCTTATGAAGGAGGTGTCTATCAGGATGAATTTAGCAAGAAGTGAGATTTTTTTTTTTTTTTTTTTTTGGTGGCCATCCCGCCCAACCTTAACGCCCATCACAGAGAATTTCATCCGTCCTTGTGAAAGGAGAAATCTCCCAGAAATCCTAAGCCAGAACTGGAAATCTGAAGGGTTTTATTTAGCACAGCAGTGATACCTGGTGCATTACGAGACAAAGAGAGGTGCAGGATGGTCTGGAAGGAGGGGAACAGACAGGAAGGGAACCTGTGGCCTGGAGCAGGGGTAAATACAAACTGCTGACAACAGAGAATGAACCCTGGCACTAAATATGAACTGGTCACGAGTCAGTGAGCACACGGCTGAAACCTGAGCACAGGAGGGACTGTGAAGCCCCTAAATTCAGCGGGAGGATTTGGTATTCAGCCCCAGCCCCCAGCTGCCTCAAAGGCACAGAATTCTGTGTCTCGCTCGAAGGAGGTCCCACGCCAGGAGCATCCCCCGTGCCATTTACAGCAAAATATTTATGGGGCAGTTGATAGGAAAAGCACAGAGCCAGAGGAAAGGGATGAAAAGGCCACAAGGCATTTCTCTCTGCAGCTGTCAGAAAGGGGGCTGCACACCAGGAAAAAAAAAAAAAAAACAAAAAACCAAAAAAAAAAGCTCCAAGAAGTTTTTGCAGTGTTTTTTTTTTTTATTCCCCCCCTCAAGAGACATGGATACAATGATACCTATTCAGCAGCCTGAGCCTCAGAAAAACAGAGAATTATACTTCTCTGCCTCTATGTGCAGTTCTCTGTTCACATACATTGTCCAACACCAAAGGAGACAGAGGGAGAATGTGGTTTCTGTAACAAAAAAGAACTGTGTCTGTTGGGACCCTCGACGTGTTGGAAATACCAGACTTCCATTCACACCATCCACGTAGCAAGGCTTCTCAAAAGATAAAGAAAAATATTTTATCAAACTGAATCAATACTGGACTTTCTCACCAAGCACTGCAGTGCCTTATTCCTACAGGGTTGCCTGAGAGCTGTGGTTTAGAAACCACCACCATCACAAAAATCAATTTTTTTTATTATTAATTACAAGAATTTTCCTCGCAGTCGTCGTGGGAACAGTGCTCACATATTGATCTCTCCTAAGGCAGCTCCAGAAGCAATCTAACCACCTTATTCTGCCATCTCTGCAGAGAAAGTCCCCACAAGTTATTAAAAACCTCATTTCTACCGGGCTGTGCCTCTGAACCGTCGGATTTCTGCCTCCTGGGTCAGAAAGGACCACTCAGGGACACCTCAGCATGGGAGACAGGAACTGTGCCAGCTTTCCTTTATTTGTACCAGCCCAGGGGATCCTTCCCAGCCAAACACTGCCCAGGGTAAGAGAGAAGCAACCTCTGAGGATCTGACAGCCAGTGCTGAAGAATTGTTTTTTAAGTGTACATCAAATAAAAGACACTGATGGCGAGACTGTGGAGCAGCCTCATCCATTGACTATTTTAAAACTCGTATTTTTCCCTCCAAAATCAGATTACACGGGAGCGAAGATAAAAACAAGCAATCATCATCTGGAAAATAAATAATGCAAGTAGGACATTTCAATACATTTTTGCTTGATGGTTTTTGTCTCCTTTGAACGCCACATGGTTGATACCTGATGTGGTTGTGTCAGTATCTTCCCCAGATGTTGTGAAAACAACAAGCTAGGGCAGGAAAGCAATGAGGAAGAAATCCCTGCATTTCCTGCACTCATGAAGCAGTTCAGAAATAGCAAAGGTTCTGATAAATGACAAATCATAGTTCATAAAATAAATAATAAATGATAAATGAAAATAATAAATTTAAAAAGTGATAAATGATAGTTCATTTGTGGGTTGAGATTTGAACCATGAACAGGTGGGAGAAGGTTGCCTCTGACCCTGCTCCAGGCACAGCCACTGCAGAACAAGAATGAGGATAAAATCAGAGAGTTTGGACAAAGGGAAGCACAATAAATTCCAGTGACACCGTTAGTCACAGTCTCGTATCTCATTAATGTTGTGGCCTTCATGGCTGAGTAATTTTCATGCAAATAGGAAGCACTAACATCTTCATTTCATCATTAATAAAGTAATTGATTTATTATTTATTTAAAATCACTGGTGTCCTTCCACCATGCCCTAAAACGAAAGGGGTGCACGGTGCTGGGGGGAAAAAAACTTTTATACTGGTGGAATCACATGATATAGCAATATAGATATATTATTTTCCCTGATATAGGCCCATCAGAGTGCACACAGCAAGGTTTATGCATGCTAACCTGGAGAGCAGCAGGAATATTCAGCACAAACTGCAAAAAAGCTGAGACATTTATATGTAGTTCCCTGCACTGCAACCAAAATACTTACACCGCTTTGATTTTAACAATATTATTTAAAACTTGCTTCAAATTTCCCTTTTTCCCTCTACAGACAAATTGAAATAATAGATGCAGGAGCATAATCATGTTTGGCAATTGGTGAGAGTTTTGAAAACTGCTATTTTTTATGCCATGGTTTGAAGAGCAAATAGACTTCCATGTTTTTGTATCTGCTGGATTGTATTCATGCAGTAAAACCTGTGCAAAATTGTTTGCTTGTCTCTGGGCTTGACAGTGATTTCAGAATTTCACAGCAAAATGGCTTTTGGTGCACGGTGCAACCTGCAAACTTCTCTTCAACAGTTTCTTTTTGCTAGCTAAGTGACAAAAACACAAAACAAACAAGAAAAAAAACAAGCCAAACCAACCAACCAAACAAACAAAAAAACCCCACCAAACACAAGCAATTTTTGCCACATAACCATTCTCAGCACACATTCAGGCAGGTCTAATTCACCTTTTTTCCCCTTTGGCAATACCTGAAATGACATGGAACACGTTTGAAAGATGAATGCCTTGAACTGAAAATGTTTTTTATGGAGCTGGACCTTACTGGGGTGCCACAGTGAGCTGAGTTTTCCCCACAGGACTGAATTTCTCTTTTGTTATAAATACTTTGCCATGGACATGTAAATGCAGCTTTAATTTTTCTCCCACCTCTGGCTCTTCCAATTGTTTAATTTTCGTAGCAAATGAACCAGATTTAGTGGCCAGGAAGGCAAGACTTCACCAAAATGGAAGATGAATATGTGGTAGCCACAGAAGTTGTTATTCTCACCTCAATTCTCCTTTTCCCCTAACAAAAAATTTATTATAGCACTTTTACTGAACAACAACTACACAAAACTGTGAGTTTCCAGCATAAAGGAACAATGCATTTTCTTGTATTTTGTTTCCTGATAAGCACAAAACCTGTAGGAACATATTTTATAATTTGCTTACACCTACTGGGAAAGTAGCATTAATATTAAGGTAACAGATGGTGTCTTTTTTATGTCCAGAACATGAATAACTGAGATACCTACACTGAGTTAAGATGGTATTTTTCTGTAAAGCAACTTGGCAGGATAGATCATAAACCACTTCCAATTCCAAAAGGCATAATTTTCTGTATTACATGAAGCAAAAAAAACCCATCAAAATCCAAAATAGCCTTTCCTGCACATAATGAAATTCCTCCCTTATGCCACCACCTAACTTTTCGAGACGTGAAGTGACTTAAAATGAAAAAAACAGAGTTTCAAAAGGAGCAGTACGTGTTCCCTCACCCTTTTCTTTCCTGTGCTGTGGTCTGCACCTCTCTCCATGGACCTCAGTTCAAGAGCCAATCGTGCAAATGCTCACTTCCCAGGTGCAGCACCACCCCGAGAAGCTCCAGTGGAGCCTGAGGAGATGAAAAAGGAGTATCCCAGGAGAGCAGTGCTGGCTCAGGAATGCAGACAGGGTGTCCAGAGGGTGCTGCACAGTGAATACAGAAAGAGTCTGGTGTTTACGTTGGGGTTGCACTGTCCTGACCAGCAGTGGATTTTATCAACCAAGAGAGGCAAATTCAAACTGCAACAGCCCCCTTCACAAATCTCAGCTCTGAAGAGTCAAACATAAATGCTTGATGTTGCTGTTTTCCCACTAATTCCAGTGGGAACTCTTTAATAAAGATCTGTTACTTATTCAGCTGCTATTACATTAGTATTTAGAATAAACACTACATTTCTGAAGATACCCATAGATAAAGGGGGATATTCTCACAGAATTGTAAGGCAGAGGCTTCATGAACAGCCAGCTCTGCAGTGTCCTGCAGCTCAGATTTCAGATGGCTAGGTGAGAAAATACATGGGATTTATTTTCAAACATTTAGCATCTGCAGTAAACCCAGACTAAGACAGTAAAAAACTCAAGCCCACATTTCCAGGTCTCTGTCATTATGGCCTCTAATGAGAATTGCTGCTGTTGACATTTCAGTGGATGACAAACTCCATAAAGCAGGGGTTTGTTTACGAGTACTGATGCTTTAAAGCAGCTGGCCATGACTCTTCAGCACAGGAATTATTTTAGCAGCACATCTGCCGTGACACTCACTGCTCACTGCGATAGTCAGGAAACCAACAGCAGGGTGGGAACACAGTTTAGGGGGAAAAAAGGAAGAATCACCCCAAAATCCTGCAGGAAGTGGTGGAGGAGAAAGGTTTGGGCACGGTGGGTGCTCAGAGGCAGCCAAGATTAAGGGAATTAAAAGTGGTTATATTTACTGAAGGGCCTTCAGGTAGATTTTGGGCAGGCAAAACCCCCCCAGGGGCTGCACCCAAAAATGAACCACGGGTCACAGGTTTTCACACTTTTATAAGTTTGGTCCATTTGCACATTTGGGGTTGATCTAACAATTACAGCTTCAGGTAATGAAGTCATTCACCCCAAGTTTGCTCCCCAAACTCATTTTTGTTCCCATTTCTGGGCCCTGGGGCAGTGAGGTGTCCTTGGTTGCCAGGCCTGGAGAGGAATTGTTGTGTCTGCCCAAAATGGGACAGCAGCAGCTGACACTGAATGTGGAGCTGAGAGTTATACACTAAAGAGCTGCAGGATCACAAAATCATGAAAAAATATAAAAGCTACAATCCTGAGGCATCAACATCTCTTTCTCCCCAAGGCTGTGCCAGTGCTGGGGGCACAGAGGCCCCTCAGGTGTCACACCCACCTGCATTCCCAGGAAAAACAAGCCAGCAAAACACAGAAGTTGCAGCATTCTGGTAATGAAACAATTACCCACTTCAGAATAATGATAAAAAAAAAAAAAAAAAAAAAAAAAGCACCTTCCACAAGGGAGTTTCTTTCCCTTCTTTGTTTTTTTCCCCCCTTCCCTCCCCCTGGAAATACGTGTAGTCTACACCCCTTTTATCCTTTCCATTAGTTATTTTAAGGGCTACGGATTATTCTGATGTAAAGCAAAATGAAAATAAGAGTATTTCACACAATGTATCAGAGAACCCAGTTTAAAAATGCATAGCCTCATGCCTTGGGCCTCTAAAAACACTCCTAAAAATCAACCAATTCAATGCTTTTCATGTCAGTCATACACAGAGGTCTCCAGTGCCTCTGAATTTTATGAGCTGTCACTCATCCCAATCCCAGAGGTGCTCCTACTAAATACAAGCTTAATGACCCTAGAAAGAATGGCTGAATATTTCCATGCTACAAAAATGTAAATTAAAAGCACAACGGTAATTGAAATTAAAGATTAAAAAAAAAAAAAAAACCCAAAAAACCACAAAAAAACCCAAACAAACCCCCCCCAAAAAACCCACCAAAAATAAAAACCAACACCACTGGCAATTTCTCCTTAAACAGCATCTCTGTATTGGATATGAGCTTTGTTCACACTGAAATACAGATTTTAGTCTCAGAGGGATGAAAATGATGCTCAAAAACATCTGCAGAAAGTAAATGCAAGGTAATCTGCATTACCTTGAGACAATGAAGATTAGAGGGTAATAATTCCTTATAATACATAATGTCACCTGATTAATTGTATTTCCACTCTTACGAGAAACCAGAAAAATTTCTGTTGTCAGTCACAATCACTGACCATACTGCTCACTTGAAATTTAAGTTTCATTGTCCCTTTATATCAAAGATGGGGATAATCTACAAAATTTAGTGCACTGCCCCAAAATTCAGTGTGCACCTGAGCTGCCTGATGGAAAACTACCAGTAAGAAGCCAAGTTATATCACAGATATTGAACACACAAACAGAAGAAATACAATTTTAATAATGATTTGCAGGGTGTTGATCAAAGAAATAAAACACTCCAGCAGAAAAAGAGAGGGAATTAATGCCTGTATCTGTTCTGTTGGTGAAAGTAACTGAACTGGCTGCCAGGTGTGTAATATTGTGGATAACTTATCATAGAATTATGGAATGGTTTGTGTTGGAATGGAGTTTTATTCAGGTTATTCAGTCCAAGGCCCCTCCATGAGGGTCTCCTCCTTGCCATAGTTGTATTGGAGGTGTTAAGAAATAAAATAAAATGGCCTGGAAGTTCTGTTACCTGCTTGCCTTATTAGTCTATTAAAAAAAAAAATCATCTGAAGATTCAGGTTAGAGCATTCAGCTGATACCAATCAATATTCTCATCAGCTCCACTCATTAAAATAAGCTGAAGTACCAGATCCAGTGAGGGCATAGAAATAAAACAGACTTTTTAAATATATATTTAAGTCAATATATCCTGTGTTACCAACATGGCAGCTCTGAAAATCAAATGAGCTGTGCAGACTGACAGGAGTATTGTTAACACCTTCATTTCACCTTTGTAGGCATGCCACACTTCTCATCTTTCAGCATAAAAACACAAAATACTGGCATGAACCACCACTGTTACACTAATCCTTCACACTTTACATGTAAAGGCACTGTTGGAAAAGTGCAAAGCTACTTTAAGTTCTTTTACACTCATGAAAAGGTTTTTATTGTGAAACTAAGGAGTGACCTACTTCTGCCGACTTTTCAACGAATAAAAGCTCCGATAAAAAAAAAAAAAAATAGGTATCAGTGATGACAAAAGCAGAACCACAAACTGCTGATAAGGCTCCTGATATTGATGGGAGTACATTCCCTGATGTTAATATTACACCTGACAAGTGGAAGGGCTGGGGCTGTGAAGAGTCACTTCCCAGGAAGAACAGAAGAGGGAAATTTCTTGCCTGCTGAAAAGCGAAACGGAAAGTGCTAACCAAGAACCAAACTTCCACAAAAACAAGCTACGTTTGGAGGCCCGCCATGCTGATTATACATAAATTACATGCTGTAATTTGAATATTATAGACAGACTTCTTAATTGTTAATTATTACAGTGGATGTGCAGAAAGCCTGCCCTCTAAAAGATCCACCAGATCAGTACCAGTGTTATTGCTTTTTTTTTTAAATAGTCTTAAATTGGACTAAGTCCTACTGATTTCCTGATAAGTAAACAAAAACCAAACCGAACCAAAATTTTGGGTGTACTTTACCCTTTTTATGGACTAGGAAAGCATGTTCTTCTTAACTTTTGAATGTAGAACTGGGGAACAACCCAGAGAATTGAGAGAAAAGTACTCATATAAGAATCATGTAATATTACTAGGGAGGTTTTATGATTATTTTTTTGGTACCACCATAAAGAACAAGAATACCTCAAGTAAAACATGTCGTCTCAGTGTATGTCTGCTAAAATAGGTTTTCCTGAGGGTGCTGTATTTATTTCACAGAATTTGGGAACACGAGAATAGTCCTCATCTTCCCAGTTTGTGTCTTTCCTGGAAAGTATCAAGACACAACAGCAACAGCAAACCTAAATTCGGAAATATGAATTAAGCAGCACCCCCAGGTCCTTATTAACACACACAATCAACTCCTTGCCAACGTCTTGAGTTTTAAAACATTGCAATTAATTAATTCTCCAACACTGATCTTTGTGAGTTATTTCATAAATACTCAGTGTTTAAAAGAAACAGTAATTTTCCTCACCAAAACTGCTGCTGGGGTAACACCTTGGGACACTGAAACAAATGCTATTTATAACATCCAGCAGTAACTCAATATCATCAGGCATTCAAATATATGCCTTCAGCTCCAGCATTTCCCTAAAGCATTCAATCCTTTTAAAGACCCAGTTTTTTTGTGGCAGCGGTTAAAAAAAAATGTTCCTTCCACTTGATTAAGGGAACCATTTCATTCCCTAAAGGTATCAGATGTTACCTGTCAGGAACAGAGACAAGAATTGAGCCTTGTTTTACGGAAGAAATATTAAAAACACAGGACAAAATCAGCGTCACTGCAATGAGCTGGTGAATTATGGTGTTTGGGAAGCAGAGCTTTGGTTTAAAGCTGCTGGCTAAGGTTTAATCCAGGAAACAGCAAAACCAATACACACGCACACAAAATAGAAAAAAAAAAAAAAAAAAAAAAGGAAGAAAGAAAGGGGAAAAAAAAGGGAAAAAAAAAGAAGAAAAGGGAAAAAAAAAACCAGAAAGCTGCTTGGAAAGGCTTGTAGAAGTTGATAAAGGCTATCAGCAGGAGTTTGTGTTCTGTCATAGTGAAAGGAGACAAGGTGGGAGTCACCCCTCCAAACAGAAGGATTCAGTGTTGATTTTTGTTTTAAATCCCTGCCACAAGGTGAGGGCAGCAGCAGCAGGGGCTGCTGTGCTCGCTGCGGGAAGAAACAAATCTGTTTATAATTATTATTTTTATGGGACCAGTAATTCTAGGCCTGATAAGTAATGTAGAAATAAAATAAATAAGAAAATTAAACGAGAAACAAATGAGGAATTCTGCCTCTCCTGTGCTGTAGGTCTGGGCTTCCTGAGGGGGTGAAGGATGAGTCAGGGTGACTCAAACCCCCGTCACGCCGGCGCAGGGGGAATTGAGAGGGTAAAACCTTCTGTTTTACCCTCAAAGTGGGTGATCTGGTCCCAGCACTGCTCCAGCATTAGTCATCCCATGGCAATAAACCCGTGGAACGCTAAAAACTCTTTGCCATAAAGACGGAAAGTCAAAGAAACAGAAAAAAAAAAAATATATATATATATAAAAATGAGCTAAGAAGGAGGAACAATGTGGATGATCTTGCATGACATGAACCTTTTGAAAAGACTGCTTGGCCCCTGCACACAAAAGCAGTGGGCAGGGAACGCCCCCAAACCTGAGCACAGGTCTTGAGCCACACCTGGATCACCTGTCAGCCTGGTCTGGCCACACCAGACCTAAAACCACACATTTTGTGCTAAATTCAGCATCATCAGCTGGGTCCTTGTACCAATCCCAGAGCACTGGGTGAAAAGCCTTGTCACTGCAAGCATGGGTATTTGCTGACTTGAAAAATCAGACTGATTCTGTGACTTCATGTCTTCAGGTAAGAACTGCAGGAGGGTGGGTGGGGGAACCACATCCCACCCCTGGAGCACAGCTCACTGAGAGAATGGCCAGAAATTCACACATTCACAGGGAAAAGACAGCAAAAAGGTTACAAAATGCCCCTTTGCAGCCCAAGGGCTGCTCTGCTGTGCATAATTTCAGGATTTTTGGCAGGAGCACAGTTTAATTTGCCTCTGAAGAGCCTTGTTTACTTGCATTTCCCTCTCACCAAGAACAAGCTGCCACTTCTAACCTTGTTCCAACATAGACACAAACCTGAGTGGGATTCAGTGTATGGCTGCTCCATGGCAGAGCTATCTGCCTTAAAAAAAAAAAAAAACAAAACAAAAAAACCCAAAAAAAGGTTAGGAAAACAATGAAACAATGACATAAATTAAAAGCTTATAACTCTACACCATTACCATGAGAGGAAAATAGCTCTTATGCCAGGGCTCAGTCACAAAAATAGATTAGAATCTTGTCAGTTCTAGAGTTAGTTAGTTATTTGGAACATTAAAAAAAAATTTCCCATGTTTTCAAGAAAAAAAAAGAAAGAGTCCTGGAATGGGTATCTAAATGGGACAGGAAGACTGGAAACAAATGCACAGCTGCAGAGTGAAACTTACAAATTTAATTATGCATGATTGCTAACTATCAATTTTGTTGCTAAAGTAGTATCATCACCAGTAATAAGAAGAACAACAATTTATCTAATTTCATGGTGCTTGCAATTATGAAATTCTTTTATGTATGATATTAAGCACGATTTTAACAAAAAAAAAATATAATTCAATTGGAAAGAAAAACCACAAAGTTCCAGAATAATTCTACATTCCAGAAACATATCCAGTTGGAATTTTCTCTTCCTGCACCCCCACCTGCTTTTTTCGTAATCAACTGAGATACACAGGAACTTTCTAACAGTAAAAATAAATAAAAATAAATGCTTAATGGAACAAAATGAAATTACTGAATATTCCATCCGGGATATACAAGACATGTCAGCCTAATTGTGTTAGTCAGGGAGGAAAGTAAAAAATACCGTTAGAAAACCTTCCATATTTTTCGTTTTAGGAAGGTAACCTTTGTGTCCCACATACATTAAAAAAAAAAAAAAAAACAAACCAAAAGCAAAAAAAAACCACCCAACCCTACTAAACAAAATTAATCACCTGGAAAAGATAGAAAACATCAGGAGTTCTACTGCCCACAATTTCAGACGAAACTCTATTGAGAGTGCTTAACCAGCAGAAGGAAAGGAAGGGCAATGCAAAAGCCGGAAAAAAGGAAATAGTCTGTTATCAAAGGACTATTAATTGCTCCCCAAGTAAGAGCAAGTGATGATCTTCTTCCTTTATTTACTCGGACGTTCAGCTGTCTAATCAAAGAAACGTTGTGCTGGCTGGGCTGAAAGAAAACTGTACCTTTTGTTTTGGTGATTGCCCACTAGACCTTAAGGGCTTTCATTGGATCAGTTTTACAGCTCGCTGCTGCACTTTAGGGAAGCAAAGGAGCAGCAGGCAGCTCCCAGCCTACACTTGCACTGCCAGGAAACAGGAACAGGGCTCTGGAGCATCACCCACCTCGATTTTGTGGTTGTTGCTGTTTGGTTGGTCCTCCCTCCAGAGCTGCAGCTTCTGGTTATACTCAATTTACTGTATTTGCAAGTATGAATTTCTAATTATAAGTAGCTGGTAATATTCAAGCAAATAGATTTAAAAAAAAAAAAAAAAAGAGCTAAAACAAAGCACCTTTCCACAGAGAAGACAAAGGTTACGGGTTTTGAGAGCTTGCACTCCCTGCTCTCCTAGCAGAGCAGTTTGGCACTAGCTTTTTGTGACTTTTGGATTTGCCACAGTTCCAGTGGCTCTCTTGCAGCTTGTAATAAAGTAAATTAATAACATAAAGTAAGTTTTATATAACATATAGTAAGTTTCTTACTACCTTGCAGACCCTCAGAATGTTAGATTTTTGCCTTCAACTATACAAGAAAACATGGAAATGCGCCTCTTCCTTTTGTCCTCCCTGCATCCCCCATGCACAATCCATTACCAAAGCCATGAAAGTATAAAAGTGTCAGGTCCTCTTTCTCTTCAGAGCAGCAAGTTTTGTAATTTGCCTGCAGGCAGAATAGGAACAAGCAGCTTTTCAAGGTTTTTATGGCCTGAAAGAATTCTTACAACAGCAAAATTATTTTGGAAGAAAATTTCTTAACTCCTGCCGGAGAGAGCAAAGATGTTCCAGATGATCTGTAAATGATATCTAATGTATGCTGACTTCCCCCCCCCCCCCCAGTCTAAATTTGCTCCATTCTGCCTTTCTAAGGATTTTTTTATATTGAGAAGAGAATATTTATAATAATGGATACCATTACAGAATGTGTGTGCAGAGGCTGAAAACGACCACAGGCACATTTCTTGGGGCATGTAAGGCTTTATAGTCATTTGTGTGTGAGATGAGGCCTACAGGAGTGAAGAAAACCTTCACTCCTGATACTTAGCAACACAATTTTTTTTTTATTCAAGATGTTTATGACTCTGCAGATGTTACAGGTTTATTTCTTTCCTTCTAGGCTGAGTGAGCACAGCAAATTGTCCCCCCGGGAACTCACGAGCCAAGGCACACTCTACTATCCCAGAAAACATCTCTCTGCATCCACAGGAATAAAACACCATTAAAAACCCAGTCTTAAGGGGCTGGTGAACCTTCTGCTTTACTGGTCCTGACCAGAATTCTGGCACATCTGTGAGACAATCACAGAAAATGGGCAATTTATGGAAAAGCTTTCAGCGCAGCAGCCTCGGCTCAGGGTGGGACTCTGTTATTTCATGACCCCCCTCTCACCCCACCTGAGGAGAGGGGCAGTGAGATGAAAGAGGGGTAATCAGGCACACTAAAAGGTCTTGGCTGGCAGGGATGGGGCAGGATCACTCAGGAAGCAACAACATGAGCCATTGTATCCCAAACCTGTCCCGACAAAGGCGGCTCTGTCGCTCTGTTTACTTTTCCCAGTTTGTCTCGCTTTATGCCTTTGATAAACTGTCAGGACTAGTTCCTCCAAGGACTATATTCCCCCCAAAAACCTCTCTCTGCCAGCCTCACATATGGTACAGTTTCTTGTGCTTCAGGAGCCTGCAGTTCTCATAAGAGCTCTTCATGTTTTCCATAATAATTTCAATCCTTTTCGCATTATTTTCCAGCTGTGCTGCGTACGGGCTGAGCAGCACCACAAATCCTGCCCTGCGTTACTCACTTTCAGCTGCTGCTGCAGCCCTGTGGGCTAAGCTGCAGAAATATGAAAAAGTACAGAATCAGATAGCTGAATGCCAAACATACTAACAGTTTGCGCACAAAACAGATGAAATTACTAATGTTACCCAGCCCCTGAAATAAAGCAAAGTTGAAATCTGATTACTTTGGCTCCCAACAAGAAAAATGATCAAGTTTCTCTGCCCCAGAGGCAATTTTTATCAAAGCTGATCAGGCTGAACTACCCCTCAGAAATTACCAGTATTGGAAAGAGCAGGACATGTACTGGATAAAATAACATTTTTATAAGGTCTTGAGACAGTCAGGACTTTTCTATTTTTCAAACACACAGGAAGAGCAACAGGAGAACAATTCCTCAAAAAGAGACTCCTGTGCTAAGGGAGCATCCACAGGGTCTGGCTTTGCCTCCTCTGGAGCTGGGGGATAAAAAGGGATAATTGTGGAGTCAGAGTGTAATTCAGGAACTTGTGCAATACCACTGCCCTTTAAATTCACTGATTAAACAAATAGCTTATTTTGCAGAAATTTGCCTATGTAATCAAGCTTATAGCAAGGCCTAGAATACAAGAACTGTTAATACCAGGGTGACTAAGCCGTCCACTTGCAAAAGCCAGACAAAAAGGGGATAAAATGCATGTCTGAGGACGGGAAATGTTTCACACTGAGAGCACAGAGTGGCCTTTTTCTGAAGAATGATTAGTGCTCTGCAGCTGCCCTGACCTCATTATATTCACTCTGCTGAAATTCAAACTTCCTATTCCGACAGTTTGTTCGGAAGGTGAAGGAAGAGGGATTTTTTTTTTTTTTTTTTTTTTTTTTAAATTTGCCAGTCATGGATGATTACACACCTTCCTTCCACTGACAGCCAAGGGGAGACACAAGCCTAAACAGCACTTTTGCCCTCCAGAACCTCCCTGCTAGGAAGGCAGCTCCTGGCAAGCAGGCTTTGTGCTGAACAATTCCAGCTGCCCATTTTTGCTTGCCATCCCTCTGAGCTCCAGCAGCCACAGCTCAGATTGAGAAATCACCTCTGGCAAGCCTGAAACAGATTGGTGAAAAATTGCTTCTCCTCCTATTAAGCAATTTTCAGCACTTTATTCTGGTCAATTCAGCAGGTGACCATTCTCCCCAGGAGGGCACTGGGACCTGAGGGAGAGAAGATGAAAGCTTTTCCTCCGCAGATAAACGTGGTACATTTTTAATTCATTAGGATTCTCATTTAACTCTTCTAAAAACAATAGGCTGCTCACAATGCTTGTTTAATGGGAATTACAGTGGATTACCAGCGAGCACAAATTCAAAGATAATCCATATTTGAGAACTCAGTACTTCCTCACAGCTGCACCACAAGCATTGTCTGCCTGTCATCAGCACGTTTTGTGCGTTGCTTGTTGTATCATTCTGCTTGCACTAAACCCAAGGCAGCAATGCAAATATTTAAGCCCAGTTTAGTTCCAGCTGGTGGGTTCAGCAGGGCATCACAGGGGTGCTGATGCCCTCACCACGCACCATCCCAGCCTCTCCTGTCCTGGATGTCACCACAACTCCCATCCACACCAGCAACGCGGCCCGTGCTTCAATATTCTGCCATAAAAACCTTTCCCTTGGAAAGGAGACACATTCCTGCCCAGTTCAGCCTTCTGACAAGGGGAGACATTTGTTCAGAGGCAGAGCCTGCACCATCCCTGGGTCCTTACGGTCTCACAGGGCTTCCCATCTTCCCTTGTCCCCACCCACCTGAAGGGATGTCATGGGCCAAATTCCAGATTAGGATGAATTTATGTTGTCACCTCTGCCTTTTGGGGTGGCTTTCAGCTTCTGCAGACTGCCTCTTTACAAAGTTATCTTCTGATGCAAGCCCTGATCATTGCTGTGACCACAGGAAGGGAGATCAGTAATTCCATTTTCCATCATTACTCTTTCATGCTGGAGAACAAAATGCCTTTTTTTATTTCCCAAACAAAAAAAAAAAAAATCCTGCTACTTAAAAGAAATACAGATGCAATTTTGCCTAGAATTGGAATGGGACAAAGGCTGCCAGAGCTCCAGGAGTGTTTGCACAACGCTCCCAGGCACAAGGTGGGATTTTTGGGGGGTCTGTGCAGGGCCAGGGGTTGGACTGGATGACCCTGATGGGTCCCTTCCAGCTCAGGATATCCTGTGATTCCTAGCCAAAGAAGATCTTTACAGAATCCCTGCAGGTTATCCAAGAACTGCAAACTTACAGTTTTGGTCGGATGTCTTCTTACACAGCCCAGCCACCTGCCAAAAGTGAGCCCTCAGGAATGTACAATAGGAAATTTAAATTTCAGCCCACAAAAGTGAAAATACAGCAGCTCCATGTGCTTAGGGTGCTGCCTGCTGAAATATCAGGGAATTTAGTCTGCCACAATTAATGTTTTTAGGCTCACCTGCTTTCTGACTGAAATCCTCAGGAAGGCACACACACAGTGACACGGGGTGATTAAAAAAGCAGGAAATTGGAGGGCCTGTGGAAGGACTCTGGCAGGTGAGCCCTCTGCAATAGCTACTGACTGATGAGTGTATAAACAAACCATTCACAGGCTAAAAAAGCATCCCACTTCCACATGATTTTTACAATTGATGAGACTAAGTGTGGAGGCTGGGCCCATACATCTAAAAATATTTATTTCAGACTCAGTAGATATCTATACTCATTCATTTAATCACACTATATTGATCATGTGTCCATTAAAAAGAACTTTTTTTTCTAATCCAAGTGATCCCCTTTCTACAGACTCATTCTCTTATGCTTAGAGCTCTGTTAAGTATACATTTTATTGAGATAATGAGCTGCATATGATGTTTAATTACTAAAACATCAAATGGATGCATAAGAAATCTATCTTTCTGGTTAAAGCTATAAAGACACCTTTAAAATAGCTTTCCATCATTTAATATCATCATTAGTTGTAGAGAGTACTTGAATAAATAATAAAATAAAATCAAAGGCATCTTCAGTGCCTTTCAGGGAAAATATCTGTGTTTTCCTGAATGCTTCTGAATGCAAGCAGTTAACCTTCCATGTTGATTAATAAGTCTAGGGACCACACGTCATGCATGCAATGTTTATTAATCTGCTCTTTGTATTTCAGAGGTAAGTGTATAAAATACCTGCAACACCACAGCAATTGTCAGACTGGGCTTCGGAAATTAAGGAGAAGGCAACTTCACCGATAGGAAGGAGACTGTAAATAAAAACACACTAAAGATTTCATTGATCAAACGCCCTCTGAATGCATAATTCATCAAGGTGTTTGAGAACATTGAGATGCCTTGTTTGAACAGCAATCCACTTCTGTCAGTAATTTGAAATTTAAATTCTCACATTAGCTTCAGGGGGAAGCAGTGGGTGTGCTCAGCAGGCTGGAGGTATGAGGAAGAAGAGATAAGGATTAAAATAGAAAATCAAGAAAAAAGTGTCTGTTTCAAAGTGCACACTGTTAATTAATAGATTATGAGCCAAAAAAGAAAATGCATAAATATTCCAGCGACAGCTTCACAGTTTAAAAATAAATTTTAATTCAGAATTAAGAAGTAATCTAGCAGAGTTTTTTATTTTCAATTGGAGGGTTTGACTGGCCAAAGGTAAAGACACAAAAGATGGAGTGGATTATTTCCCTACAGTTCACAGAATCAAAGACTCCCAGAATGATCTGGGCAGGAAGAGACCTTAAAACCCACACAGTTCCTGCTGGGACACGTGTTCCACGGGCAGGGACACCTCCCACTGTCCCAGGTGCTCCCAGCCCCAGGGTCCAGCCTGGCCTTGGGCACTGCCAGGGATCCAGGGGCAGCCCCAGCTGTGCCAGGGCCTGCCCACCCTGCCAGGGAACAATTCCTGACTGCCAATGTCCCATCCAGCCCTGCCCTGTGGCAGTTTGCACCTATTCTCCCTGGTCCTGTCCCTCCAGTTCCAGATGAAGAGTCCCCTCTCCAGCTTCCCTGCAGCCCCTCCAGGTCCTGGAAGGGGCTGTGAGGTCTCCACACAAATTTGTCTTCTCCAGGCTGAACAGCCCCGACCTTCTCAGCCCAGAGTTGCCACTGACCCCCAAAAATCATCCAAGCTCGACTTGACCTGGGCAAGCAGGGAGAATATCAAGCCAGAGCTCAGCTCACTCCTCATTCCTTGGTTTCCTTCAACCAGACAGAGCTCGTCACCCTGCCCTCCACAGAACTCCAGAGGACAGCCTGCAGCTGATACAGAATGGTTTCTACTGCCTGGAACAGTCAGGAAGAAGAAGGAATTCTGCTGAGTAAAAGGAGGCTGGGCTGATATTCCTCCTCTCTTCACAGCACCAGAAAGCAATGAGGTTGCACAAGGTGGACACCTCTCAAATTTTGTCACGAATTGTGACTTTGGGAACCTCCTGGAGAGGTGGAACATTGACAGCCTTGTTTTGGGAGGTGTGCCAGGAACAGAGGGATGGAGAGGTCCATCCTGAGCTCCAGGAAAGGAGCAGAAAACCATCAGGCTCCAAACCTCTGCCCCTCCTGCCACTTTGCTTAATGCCATCTCTCAACAGACCAGGAATTTTTCAGTCCCCTGTCTATATCCATCCACTGCCTGTGTATAATTAAGTTTTCTTCTGAAGTGCTTTTTAATAAAACTGAAGCTGCTGCCTAAGCCCTTCTCACACATCTGCTCTATCCTCATGGTGTCAGTTCATCTATAATTAAACACCAGAAAGCTTTATCACCTATCAGTCATCATTCATCCAGGAGCTTGTCTTATTTATCTAATTAAAAAGGTTTTTATTGTCAACATATTACATTTTTTTTTTCTTCAGTACTTGCCCAGTGGAGAAGCCTTGCACTATTTCATTTCATTTGTGTGCAGTAATATCAACAGCAAAATTCTTATGAAATCAAGGAAAATAAAATAAAAAACAGTAGCTTCAGAGTTGGCATTATCAAGGAATTCTCACATAAGCTTCATATACAGATGGAATATGGAATTGGTACTGTCTACTGTAATATGGATTACTCCTTTGGTTTCTTTTTCAGGTTAATAAATACATTTTATTATCATTTATCTGACAGCTTGGTTAGTGGCAGGAAAACTAATTTTGCTGAAAGATGGAAAATGAGAATATATATATAGCACCACATTGAAAACAAGGTAAAATAAGGAAGGAGAATAAAACAGTATATATTAAAATTTTCCTGCTGCTGAGAAGAAAAAGACAGAAGTCTACAGAGGTGTCTTGCATGCACATTTATAATAAAAGTTTAATTTTTCAATTATATCCCTGTAATATCCTGTCCTACAGCACTGATTACTTCCTTGGCTCACTGGAAATTAATTTTGCATAGTGCAAAACTGTCTTTGGAAGACAAACCCCATCAAAACAAAAGAAAACAAAACCCCACAATCTACCTTCTCATCTAAGACCTGCCAATCTTTCTCCATTAACAGATGCACAATAACACAAATGAGGAGCTGACATGTTAATAATGTCTCTGTAAGGAATTATTAAAGACTGAGGACCCTGATTATGTCCTGTCACTCTCTTGTCCTTAATTAGCTCCTACTCTACAGAGTCTTTAAGTAGGAAGAGCACCAGGCTTTCAGGACTGTAGGTTTTGCCATAGTTTATAAATAATCCCCACTATTCATTTGGAATTCTGTAGTTCAGTGCTGACACAACCAGCACTGAAGCCAATATCCTATAATTTAATGTATGGAATTGTTGTGTCCTGCAGCACCCTGAGGCTGGTACCTCTGCCAGACAGGACCAGACCCAAGCCTGGGGTGAGGGAATTACCTGAATTAGACACCACACAAAGATTCCCAAACCCATTCCAGGATGCTACTGCCAAGGTTATGAGCTACCTCAAGAGAAAAAAAAAAAACCCTACAGCTGTGGACCCTACTTTTCTGTTTCCATCAGCTAAATGTTTAGGTGGAATTGCACAGGAGAAACAATCTGATTTCTCTTTTCTTCCTCTTTTCCTCACCTACATTAAGGCAGTCACGTTTTTGCTCCAGGGGACAATGGAGACATTGTTACATGAGAAAACGTACTTTTGTGAGAACATACAATGGAAGAATAATATTTGGAGATGTCAGGTGGTGGCAGGTAAACCTCCACACAGGTGCACCTTTATGCAGGCAGCACTGGGCTCTACCTGGATTCATTTTCTGAATTCCATGTCAAATTGGCTAAGTCTTAACAACTGGAAAGTTTTCAAGATGAAAAGCGCTTGTCAACATGACTCAGCCAAGAAATATATGTAAAAGCAGAGAACTCAATTACATTTGGAATGTTGGTGCCCTGCTAAGGAACAGCAATTTCAGGTGTGACAGAAGTTTTGAGGTTAATGATCTGGAAGCCCTAACTGAGACTCAATTTTCTGATGCCAAGGTAATGGCCTTTAATTAAATATCAAGCAAATGCTTAGAAATAAACACTAAATACTACTGAAGACAGGAATGCCTGGTTTAAAAAAAAAAAAAAAAAAAGTGAAGATGAGAACCAAAAATATGAATAGCCAGATTAGATTCAGGGTGATTCAAGCAATTTGAAAGGCTTGGATAGGACCTACATACTCCCCTGTCCAACAACATCCACGCCTATTTACTACCTGTCATATCAGTAATGAACTTTACTAATACAAATTTCCCTCAATTTTTTTTTTTTTCCTTTCACTTGTATTTTTCTCTTTGGAACAGAAATACACATTCTGGTTGACGCATCACGAAACTCAAGTGATGTCTGAAAATTACATGTGCCACCATATTCAATGTGATCTACCCAGTTGTGGGCTGGTTTTTCAAAGGGACCTCAGCAACAGAAAAGTCAGAAACAGCAAATCTGTGTTTTTAGCTGGGCAAAATGTGAACACGTCAAGAAACAGGAGTTGGTGCAGAGCCGGGAGTGGTGTGAACAAAACCATGAAGAAGGGGAGTGTCTGGCTGACACTGCCTCAGGGTGACACGAAAAACTGGCTTTTTTTTTCTGTAAATCTAGCCCAAGGAAAGGTGATAACAGCATCAGGAACATCTCAGCCTTGCAAATCATTGCATGAGAGAAGCTGTGAAGGGAGGATTGTGGTCTCTGGCAGCATCCTGCACCCAGTCACGCTGAGTAAACAGCCTGACGAGCATTCCTCCTCCTGCCCGCAGATGTGATGGTTGATTTGGTGTCAGTTAGAGCAGAAAAGGTGTAAATGCATACCAGGCATGCAGGAGGCCGTCAGTTCTGTGCCTCTCAAGTGTCGTGCTGGAGGGCAGAAAGTGGCAAGGCAAACAGGAGCCCGAGAGGTCTCACACCAAAGAGTGGATAAAGACTCGCTTGGGCAACACCATATCCCTCTAAATCTGAATTTCACCTCACCCCAAACCCTCCAGCCCTTGCAATCCCATCCCTGCTTATTCCAGTGCCTTGACATGGTTTTCCCAAACCTCCTGCTGTGTTATTCCCTCTGTTTAGCCATGCCAGCCACCACCTGCCCCAGAGCTTTGTTGTCCCAAACAACCCCAGGTGTTCCCAGATTTGGGAAGGACAACACTCACCTCAAAGGGAAGTTGCACTGACTTCATGTGTCTGTAAAAAAAAGAAGCTTTGCTCTCCTGCCCTCCTGCTTCTCTCCCTTGCCACCATCACTGGCTGGGGGATACCGGTTTGGATATTTTATTTGGACATTTTGCTTACACATTTTGCTCCAGGACAGCTCTTAGTAACATTGATAAAAATTTTGATGGTTTTGCCTCTTTTAAAACCTTTGGAGCTCGCAAAGTATTTTGAATCACTTAAAGAGTCAACAGGCAACTCATCACATCCTGACAATGTTTTATTTTTATTTGGACATCTTCTGTTTTGTGTCTTCAAATCTGTTTTTACTTCAACTGAGACACTTGCTCAGGTTCTGAGCAGTTTTATCAACACAACTGGGTATAATCTGTTTGTTTTTTTTTTTTTTTTTCATTTAACATTTTTAGTCAATGCTGTAGCTACACAGATATACAACTAGAGAGGAGTTTTAATATCAAGATATGTTTTTCCTAACCTGGTGTTCCAGAACAGCTTGACACTGACACAGCACTTGAACGGAAAAATAATTTTGTATTTGTGACATACAGCAAATCCAGGAGGTTCACTCCTTGGAGAAATGTTTTCCTATTCAGGGGTGAGTTTTAGCCTAAAGGATTTAAGGTTTTCTTTATAAAAGTATGTATTTTGTCAGGATAGCTTAATAAAAGCAGAATTTTGTTCAGGTAGTTCAGTACTTACCCAAGGATCAGCTCCAGAGGGACTAAAGCAGTAACTCTCTGGATGGTTCACATCCCCAGCAGAAACCAAATGATTTATCACCACTTTACTCTGGTTTTACACTTCTGCAACTTCAGTGTTTAGCCAGTTGTGGCAGAACATTGAAGTGATGAGTAATGAACCATTTTCCTCTCTGAACAAAAAATAACCCCTGTGAAAATAATTTATGCAGTTGTTCAGGAATCTGGGGAGTGGGGAAGATCACAGTATGAACTAGGTGTTGATGAAAGTTTATTCCTGTGGTCAAATCATAGCTCAGAACCTGGTGATTTTAATTATTATGTGGAAAACTTACCAATATGTTAAAAAAACCAAAAAAGTAATCATTTTCAGATTCCTGCTAAATTCAGTGAACATTCTCTGTGTTCTGTGATGTCTGTAGAAAATCAAATCTCTGTGAGCTTCTACAACATAAAACAAATTTCTTTCAACCTTTTTATACAATTAGCACCTTTTTCAACAACCCTCTCATAAATTATTTTCTCAAGTTAAATACCTTCTTTATCTTTTCCAGATAAACACAAGGCCAGAGGTACAATTTTTTAACTTAACAGACAGGTCTCTTACTTTGATGTCAAATACTCCTTGGGGGATCTATATAAGTGGAATATAAAATATTTATTTCTATGCTCTTGAATAATTAACACCTTTTAAAGAAGCACATGAGCAATCTCATCTCCTTCTGGCATGAGACCTAGAATGAAACTCACCCTCACCAAACAGTGGAGTTTTCTGGCACATTTTTCCCATTTCCTCAGTTTCAGTCATTATTACTGTGCTCATTCTAAATGTACAAGATGAAACACTGATGCCAGTGGCTACACGACTGTTAAGATTTTAATTTACCTCAGTACTTTGAATCATCAAAACAATTTTGAAAAGAGCCTTTCATTTTATCTCACTTCTGCTATTTAGGATTCATTACAACACTGACTCTGTTGCTGATCATTTTTGAAATTTGACCGTTTTCCCTCAGTTTTACACCCAGTCCACTTACAACAGCTGATATGCAAAAAACTGTGTGAGGAAAACACAAGCATGTAATTAGCTTTCAAATTGCTGGTTGTATGTTCAAGCTTGAGTGATGCAACAGCTACTTGACAATTGTTATGAATGGTTTGACAGATGAATAAAGTAAGGAATTATTTTAAGTGTTATTAAGCAATCAAGGGAGTGTGTCAGCAATATTCTGTGTTAACAAGGCTCATATTAATCTAATTCTGCACCTCCTGCAGCTTCTAATAAGGACATTTTTTTATTTATGCTCAAGGAGAGTGAAAAGTAGTCAAATAATTTTAGGAGAGACCTGATTTGTGCAACTCTAATTCTGAAAGTTTTTGGACCGATGCATGAGTATGTGCTCTGTGCCCTGCCACAGATGGCAGAACTCATCAGGAAGGGGTCCTGATTAATGCCACAGGAATTCTGACACAGGCTGACAGAAACAGATGAGTCCCCTCACCCGACCATGGAAGTGCATTTTGCTCAGACCGTATGTATTAGTCACAGAGTATAAATTTGTGAATATTTACCCACTGCGACCAGATCTGGGGATGCTCTAAATATCTCTGGAAATTCATTGCCATGGATGTCAAGGGCTTGATTTACTGCTTTTGGGGAGACATAGATGCATGGTAAACAGGAAAACAAATGCACCATCAGTGCCTCTCACCACATTCCCTCTCCTGTCTCTGCTCACAGACGTGTCCAGTGCCACCCTTTTCTGTTCTCCAGACCTCCTCCTGATCCTTCTCCAAGCCATTCTGAGGCAGCAACAGCATTAAAATAAATACAGTACAAGCCCTTTTCCCCATTTTGCTCTGGTTTTGCACCAGAATTCAAGCATTCTGGAACAGAAAATCTGTATCCCTTTCAGTTTCAGCAGCATCCTTATGCATCACACACAAGAGGCCTAGAAGGACACCCAAATCTCATAAAATATTTCTCATTGGCTGGACCCAGGTCTTCACAATCAACAGTAATCAGTGGAATTAGGCAGGTGAAGAAAAGCAGACAATCTAGACACATCCACCACTGCTTGAGGAGTAAAGTCACCACTGGAAAAATAATTCCCATGCATTTAGTTCTCTGGATTTTAAGCAGAGGATTAAGCACTTATTTTAGCATAAAGAAATTCAAGAAAGTCTTGCTAAATATAAATGGTAGCTTTTTAGCCCTGCTTTGCTGAGGTGAGACATTTCTGGGAAAAAAAATGGTAAAAAGTTAAGTAGAGAAAAAAGGATGGAGAGAAATAAAAATAGGAAGATTAATAGTTTCATGCAGCAAATCTGAATTTTGAAAAGTGCACTGAACTGAGCAATCACCTCAGCAGAGCAATCAGCATTTGCAAGAGCTTGTGAAATCCTTTCTCAGATCATCATCATGAGCTTTGGTGTATTTCTGTGCACAGGATTTTCTCCAGAAGGTTTCCTGGGGTCCATTATGATTTAAGGGATTACTGGCCTTCCCAGACAGTTGTGCAATACAGAATACTCCAATTCAGTGCAGTGAAGAAGACTTAAATTCATGTCCAGTCCAAAGGACAACAGAAACAGGTATTTGAGGCAGCTTTATGTCATTAATAGAGCCAAGCTATCCTCTTATTCTCTGCCATGCTATTTTTGACACCAGGGCTGAGGTGTTACCTGGGCTTCCCACCAGCCTAACCTCAATCTCCTGCCAGCACCTGATCAGAATCTCAGGCCCCTACGTTACCTGCTCCTTCCTATGACAAATAATGTGAAAATAATCCTGCCTGAAAAGCTGCTTTGGGAATTTGAGGTTTAATGGCACCATCAAGAGCCCTTTGCAGAAGCGTTCACACAGAAAGTGCACGTTTGCTCCTGCACCCTCATCACACGGATGCATATGGAATTTCAAATACTGCCTTCTTTGTTGCTTTTAACACAGTCTCCTTTCCTTAGCTTCCCACCCTTTACCCTCAAAGGCTGAAAATGTTGCAGCATGGTCTACTTCAAAAGACAACAACTGTTCCAGTACTGCTGGTTACCTCAACCACACACAATCTTCCCTCCTTCTTAGTGTAATTTACCTCTGAGGAGAAATTCTTTGGCCTCCCACATTAAAACACCCCATCGGGGTGCTCAGTATTTAACAAAACTAACGCATAGTGTGATAAATTAAATTACTCCAACCCACAACCTACCTAAGAGGGGCTTAAAAAAGTCAGGGAAAACACAACTCCAGTTAAAACCTCTGTTGCAAAGGCAAGGGAAAATCACCAAAAACGTTTACCAGAAAGGTAATGGAGGAAGAAGGCATCATTCCCATTTTTTAAACTCTTCTCTTGCAATCTCACAGCCTGAAATACGAAATAAATTTTCTGGAAGCTTTTCAGTGAAATGCATTATAGATGAATCATTGGAGACACATATCTCACCAGATTTGTCACAGCAATAAAACCCTGACCTAAGGAACATGCCCTGAGACAGCAGAGGGTAGAGTCCTGTCAGCCTTACTGAGTAATAACTCCTCCATCAGCAGTCAATTATTGGGCTGTTACCAGTGACAAAAACCTGTGAGATGTGCTCCAAACTGGAGAGCTGAGAGGCTTTTCCCAGGAGAAATGGCAGCCTCTGAGGTCAGCAGACAATGCTCATTTTTTTCCTGCCCTGGGCCTTCAGCCTTCACGTTATCCCACCCTTCCCTGGGGAGCTGGGAGAAATGGTGATGGTGGATCCCAACTCCTTCCACTTCCCATGGAAATAAATCACCCCTTCCCACGTGGATGGTGGAAGCCTCATTATCATCTACTGTTCAGTTAAATAAAGACACTGCACAGGTAGCACCACCAGGAGAAAACCAGCTGTGCTTTGTTGCATTTATTTCTGCTTTATTCATTCGAGCTGAAATGAAGAATTACTCTAGATTTTTTGTTACCACTGTTTTCCCCCCAATGATTAATGTCTTATACAGTTTTTGCAATAGTATAATCAAAGGCTTTATTGTTTTGTTTTGGTTTTTTGGTTTTTTTTTGCTCTAAGGCAAAACTGGTGTGAGTGATGGCACACTGCTGCTGCCAGTGTTATGGCAAAGGAGGGGAGTAGGGGAGAGTGGAGCAAAACCAGATGGGAAAAGGGGGAAGTCAGGGGAAGGGAAAAGAAAGAAAGAGAGAAAGAGAGAGAAAGAGAAAGACAGAAGGAGAGAGAGAGAGAAAGAGAGAGAAATAGAGAAAAAGAGAGAAAAAAGAAAGAAGGAAAGGAGGAAAGGAGGAAAGAAGGAAAGAAGGAAGGAAAGAAGGAAGGAAAGAAGGAAGGAAAGAAGGAAAGAAAGAAAGAAAGAAAGAAAGAAAGAAAGAAAGAAAGAAAGAAAGAAAGAAAGAAAGAAAGAAAGAAAGAAAGAAAGAAAGAAAGAAAGAAAGAAAGAAAGAAAGAAAGAAAGAAAGAAAGAAAGAAAGAAAGAAAGAAAGAAAGAAAGAAAGAAAGAAAGAAAGGAAAGAAAACCAAAAGCACAAGATAATGCTAAGCATGCATGAATCACAAAGATGCCTTAACTCACTATTTAAATTTTTTTGGTGTAATACTCACATTAAAGGCTCATATAACCCAACCATCCACTTCTAAGAGATTTATTAAGTTGTTTACATTTCAGCCTGAACAAGTAATCTTCAAAAACTTTCTAGACATTGCATTCCATAAATTAATGATGGCCAGAATGAGCTTCTCATTGCTGTACACATTCACTGCAGTGACTGACTGAAAGATCACAGTGATCACCGTGTTTGCCAATCCAGGGAAGTTCTCTCCTATTGTATAAAATAAATGCACTTAGGAGAATACAAAAGTGACATGTCATCACGAGCTCTTAAGTACAGCTTTCCCTAAAAAGGGGTAACTGTGGTGTGAACTTCACACTCCCTCTGGAAGGTTCTGGTGTCATTTTCAGCAGAACCCAATTTTTTGCCTGGTTGAACTTTTACGAGAAGAAGGAGCTGTTGTGTGAGACAGAAAACCCAAAGTCTGGTTTGTCACCCTCTGAGAATGCCAGATTGCAGGGCAGATCTGTGGTTTCTCCTACCTGAGTCACTGGTGGTGGCAGACCACACTTTAAATAAACTTTGCATTAGAGCTCCAAAAATGTGAACCGCAAGCAATGAATTAAACAAATGCAGAGGGAGGATCCCCAGGGAGCCCTGGGCTCACCACAGGCTCCGAGTGCTTTTAAGGGGGTGGAAGTTCATCAAAAGAAAGACAAGTCCAGCTTATTACAGTATTGGGATAGAATGCTAAAGGATTTCTTTCCTAATAAATTACGTATACCTGCGAAGACTCGAAAAAAAAACCTTTTGAAGATACAGAAAGGGAGGAGAGCGTGAACAGTGGCCAAAAAAAAAAAGAAAAAAAACCCACATTTATCATTAACAAGTAAAAACCATGCAGCAGCTCATTCTGCCCACAATTACACACATGACTAAGTTTAATCAGGCCCTGAAGTCAAGAACAAACAGCGAGTGTGGGCACCATAACAATCGTGTTTAAAATAAATATTACATTCCCCACTTGGCCTCTGATGGAGCACGGGGTGTCAAGGCAGGTGGCACAAGCCTCCTCCTGGCAGCTCCTGGGACCTTCAAACACACTCTCAGAAAGCTGATTATGTTTCTCTGGTTTGCTTGGGTGCTTCTGAGAGCTCCTAAAAATATCTTGAACCCTTTTAGAGCTCGCTGAAGTAGCAGGGATTATGTGTAAAAAAGTAAATAATTTAATTACTGGTGGCAAAGATCCCATCAAGTTGACCTGCTCCTCGAAATTTCAGCAAAGCCAAATGCAGTGGGGTAAGGTATCTCTTTCCTTCAATTTAAATTTAGGCCTGATTCTGACAGTCACTCCATTTTATCACTCAAGCAAGAGGTACCAAGCCAGCAAAAGTCGAATTTCAATTGAAAAAAAAAAAAAAAAAACCAAGAAGAAAAAGGCAGTAACAGTGACATCAAATGTGCTAAACTAGACTTATGAAACTGAAATAAAGTGAAATTTTTGGCACGCAAGTTAACTAATAAGTCAGAGTCACAGTGCTCGGTGCAAACAGAGAATTCTTCATTAAAAAAAAAAAAGAAAAAAATACATGTAACTTCTCAGTCTGTTGGATTAAGAGTACCTCTTAACACTTGCTTCTAAGAATTATCACTTCCTCTGTAATAACTTTTTTAAAAATTATTTTTCTAGTCTTATTCTCAGGAGAATCCAGCGTATTTGCATCCATAAGAATGTTTTTCCTGTATTTAAGATGCCTTTCCCCAAACCACTTCTGTAATTGTACATCCACTCAATGGCAGGCATGCATGAAATAGCACAGAAATTATGAAAACCCTTGAGCAGCAGGAATGGATTATATTTTGAAATATACAGAGTAACTTATAGATATTTTGAGCCTTATCCAGCAAAGCCTTTCTCCTAGGAAACGCATGTGTGAATGAGGACCATAAAAGATCCTTTATTAGCAAAAAATGAAAGACAGAAATAAAAAGGTTTTGTTTCTCTTAAGTCATTTAAAAAACCCCTCAATTTTGATAAATCAAAGTGGAAAGGGGTAAGTTGCACTAGAAATGGAAGCCTTTTCTGATTTATTTTTATTTTAGCTATAGAGACTCCATCTCTGTTCCACTGTAGTCTGTGACTGCAGGTTTTGTTCAATGACTACGCTTCATTTTTAAAATGATATTAAACATTTTGCCATCATCTGCTCTCAAGTAGATTCCAGGACTTTTAAAGTGAAAATATTAGAGAAGCATCCAGTTATTTACAGGATTCATGCTGACAGGCCATACAGCTAAGCCTTTATATTAAATGCATATTCCACACAGCTAATAGTGCCATTCATATGCAGCCCCCAAAGAGATTTGGGCAATGCCTCAATAAGCATAACTTCTAACTGTGGATTGGGAATGCTCTTATTAATTTTTTTTTTTTTCTCCTCCAATTACAAAATGCAAATTGTGAAAAGCAGAATTTGCATCTTAAGTTGACTTATATATTATCTCTGCCTTGCACCTTAGGAAATTGCCAGATATTAAGTTACAGTTAAAGCTGCACCAAGACCATCATGGTGTACTGGAATCAGAATAATTTTATTTTACTTCCCGGCTCAATTGCGTTTTGAAAAGTAAGATCTACTTTTAGTCTTTAAATATTTTTAAAATGTGTAAATTAAGAGTCATAGGTCAGCTGTTATTAACTAAAAGTAACATCTTTCTGCCCAAAGAAACAATTCCTTCCAGTGGATATCTCTGATTTAAGAACAACCTGCTAGAGAGCTGGATAAACCTCATTCTTGGCAGTTGGCTACCCCACTAATTATTGTAAATTTCTACTTTATCCTAAAGTACATCTTTATTTCAGCAAATAATTAAACAGTTCATTTAGTGACCTTGTTCCACAAATCCTAGTTCAGTTCCTTGCTGCTATCATGGCTACTTTCACTAAGCTTAATATTATCCAAAGCACATTGCCAAGTTTCATTAAAAATGTTGATTTAGCCCTTGAATAAATTGCCACAGTAATACTGGATAAATGGATAAATGGATAAATGGATAAATACAGTTGAAGTCCTTTTCCTGCCACTGCACCCACACACAAAGCATGAGAAAGGCAGCACTCCTTTTGCTCCAATTTCTGTGTCAAACAGATTTTTATTTGCATTCTTCTGAGTATTTTTGGTCATATCCAAGAATATATTTTCATTCCATGGAGCAGAGAATTGCCACACAACTAGCCTCAACATCCATAAATCTAAAATATTTGCAGAAATAGAATCCCTTAGGTTTTGATGACTTAGTATTTACTAAGATGCTCTTGAGTTTAAGATAAATGCTACTTTCTTAGCATACTGTGAAGTCTTATGAGAAGTATATGAAAGTTAAGACACAACTTTTCTTAAAAGTTAAGACACAACTTATGTGATAACCCTGAAAAACCTCGTCTTGTCAAGAAACAATCTGAAAGGCAAAGGGAAAAGAAAACCTTGGGCGCTTTCCTTTGATGAAAAGGTGTTTTTAAGTATTTTTTTTTTAAGGATCTTGCACCACGGAACTCAGGATGCTGCAGCTTTAGGGCAGCATCAGGCTGGTGGTGTTGGGTTTGTGGCCGCCCTTCCCTCGCCTGGAGAGCGCTGGTGATGTCACCAGAAATTCCACGTGGGAAATAACCCTGAATGAGCTCTGTTGGATAGAGCAAGACCTGTGGGAGAAGGGTTTTTGTGTGACTTGGCCTCGAAGCGTTCACATTTGTGTTTACATTAGGGAGCCAGCCCTGGCTGCAGGTCTGAGCAGGAGAGCCCAGAAGGAGGGAGGACTCCTTGGTGCATTTGCAGACGTGATCACGGAATCAGATCAAATCTGGCTCTTGATCCCAGAACATGCTCCCCATCTCCCTGTTTGTGATGGAGCGCTTCCAGAGGTGAAGGAATTTCCAAGTTAACTTCCCCCCCCCGCCCTTTTGCTTGGATAAATGAGTTTTAATTCTTTTTTTTTTCTTTTTTTTTTCTTTTTTTTTTTTCTTTTTTTTTTTTTTTTTTTTTTTTTTTTTCTTTTAGCTCAGTGACACCATACTGGAAAACATTTTGGGCAGGACCCCAACGTGCTGTCAGCTTAAGATAAAGCCCTTTGCAGCACCAAGGATCTGGCATTCCATCAGCACAAATTACTGGAGTAATTACAAATGACTCCATAAAAAGAACACCTTTATTTGTGAACTGGATCACGGTGCTAATTCTACATCTCCCCACTTTTGACAGGCTGAAGAGAAGTGAAAATTATTAGCCAAGCAAATTGACTGAAAACTTGATTAGCAGCTGGCAAAAGACTCCAGGTGAAGCTCAGAAACTTCAGTGACGTTGAGAAAAATAACCAGCAAAGTGGAAATTATTTCAGTTCAGCTTTTGTAATGCTTCAGGTAAACGGGGATATTTCCTATCTTCCTGTCTAATCCAAGAATTGCCACTGCCACATAAAGTGCAAAAAAGAAAAATGCAGATAGAGACTGATAGAATGGATGTTCCATATGTCCACTCTCAAAATATAACTAATTATGTTGAAGCCAGTAAGAAGAGCTACTCTTTAGATTCAGCCCTGACTCAATCTGTAAGCAGAGTAGAAATTCTTCGCACATATGAAAATCATAATGCTGCTCTGTTTCTACTAAAATTTGCCTTATTTCAAAGAATTAAAACAAAAATATCATTATCTTCTTAGTTGTCCCCCTACACACAGGACTCAGATATTCATAAACAGACAATTACTCAGTCCAAGGCCTCTGTTTGTTTGCAATACTTTGCCTCCACAGGTTTTCCTTCAACAATCAGTATTAAATAAAATGAACCTGAATTTCAGACAAACACAGGCAGGCTGTCAAAATCCAAATTTGACCAAATCCAAACTGACCAGATACAACTTGCGGAAAGTGCATTTTCCATTGCAATGAGCAAAAAAAGCAAGGTCTGACATATTTCTACACCATCCTAAAAAAATGCTATTTTTTAACTAATAAAACAGGATTGTAAATGCAAACATTCTTAGCTGGCATCAAACCACAACTTTTACTTTGAAATGAGATAATTCTCCTGCTGATTTAAACAGAAATCTTTGCTAATCATGGGAAATGTCTTTGTAATCTACTTGTGTCCATAGCTGTTTAAAGAGTTTACAATCCATGGACTATTACAGATAAAAATGGAAAATATGTATTTTCAAATGTAATTTGCCATATATTTAGGGGGAAAAAACCTGGTTTTTGAAGAAACACTACCAATCCCATCAGAGCTCTGAGGGAACTTTATTCCCAGCTATAAGCACCTCCCAGAAAACGTGTAAAGACTTCCATAAGTTGAAATGGACACAAGAAAAATACTTTAAATTGTTACAAATCCTGACCCCCTTTGTGTCGTAAGAGCGAACTATTTTTTCTGCCTGGAGACTTCATGTTCAGAAAAAAAATCTGTTAAAGATGGAATTGAGAGGTAATTTCTTTGCACTGGAATCCCAAAGGCAGAATCTCAGGGCGGTGAGGTTGGAACCTCCTCAACCAGGGGTTGTCCATGCCAAGCTGGGTTTGGGGTCCCACGACCCCAGTGAGGTCTGTGAGCATACAAACATTTCAATACATTTAAAACCTGCTTACTTTTCCTGGGCTGGTTGCTCTGCCTCGTAATTAGCCACCTTGGCTCCTGGCCCTGTAGGTTTTGCTGTCCTTTGCCTTCGTTTTCTCCTGGGAGCTGGGTCCACAATGTCTGGGCTGCCCAGCAGGGAGGAATCCCTTCGTTCCAGAGCTGCCAAGAGGAAAAACAACCAAGGTCAAAAGAAATCTAACGTTTGAAGTGTTTCAAGACAACCCTTAAAAATATTTGTTTTCTGCGCCTTTCTCATGAAAATCTCTGTAAGTCCCAAGGTGGCCTCAGAACTGGGAGAAGTTTGTGACATACAGGCAGGTTAAAAAAGACTGAATTTAGACTAGAAAGATAATCTTCCCTCTGTACCTCTTTCTAGCCAGTGGACAGAAAGACCAGCAACCTTAAACTGGACAATCTGCCTGGATTTTCACTGCCTCCTTTGCTGAAGCTGAGTGAAGCAGGCTCTGTCCAGGTTCATCTACCTATTTAAATTACCACGTAAATTCATAAAATATGCTTTATCTACACTTAAACAACAAAACCCTCTACACTTCCACAGTTACCTACTCAAAACTCAAATGTCAAGACAAACATATCCTTCCTTAAGCTAAAATCCTCCATAAAATAAAATAAAATAAAAAAACCTTATTAATGCATTCAGAAGTTACGCAGACATTTTAATTCCAGCTATCAACATCCTGCAGTGTATTTTCATTTGGTATGCCTGCTTTCAAAATGAAATCATAAATTACCTATAATTTTCAAGACAACGATATCCAGAACAGCACAGATTTCAGCTGGAATATATTCAATAATAATGTGGTGAATGAGGCTGAAGCTATTAGGGCAACTTCCCTGTTTATTACATTTCTGTGCATTTTAGGGTGGTTTAATCCTCACGTGGATGAAAGATGCCATAATTTGAGACTCAACACAAACGTTTTTCACAGAAAGTAAATAACTAGTCCTTCTTCCCCATTCCTTTCACAATTGTTATCCATGTGTACTGAAAATGAAGTAGGGAGGTAACATACAGCCCACAAGTGGCATTTTCACCATTTCTCAAAGAAACATGTGTTTCTGGCCAAGAACACTGATAAATTAATCAGAGGCTCCCTAGAGCCTCTGCCCTCAGTGAAGCACATGCTTAACATTTAATAATATTAAATATTCACCAGCATGCACTACAGTACATCACACACTTGCAGATATTTGCAGGGTGACAACAGGTATTAGCTGACGTATTTCCAAGGCACAAGCTAATTAACAAGTTCCAAAGTCCAGCACAGACAAGATACATTCCTACAATAAGTGCTGAGAAGGGTTAAACGATGCCCTAAGTCTCCATACTAAACTTTAACCAGATAGGCATACTTTTCCAGTGTTAAATGCTGAAAATATATTTGTGATAGTTACTCTTCACCTGTCTGGGGCAGTGTGCCCAACATTTGCACGAACACTATTTTATATATTTTGACATCACTATTCAAAGTTGGCCTCTTCGTGATGAATGGACAAAGAACAGTTTGCTGTCAAGAACCAAACAAACTGGAATAATTTTACTATCATAACTCCTACCCTTGCTTCCTGCTGTTCTCCTCCCACACCCTCTATTTCAGCCAAAAAGTAGATCCAGAGGTGAACCTCATGTACAAAACCTAAATTTTCCTAGCATAATAAAGAAATGTCTCTGTGTTTTCACCTGTTCAATGTGTGCTGGTGAACACAGCCCTTGTGCTCAGCAGTTTTTTGCTGTTTAGACACAGAATTCTTCTCTGTCTAAAATTCATTTTAAAAGCACTTTATTTTCTTCACTTTCTAAAAAATTTAATTTATTTTAATTATACCAAAAAGAAAGGCTTAAAGATTGAATTCAGGCAGGCCAGAATTCAATCTCACAAACAGCAGCAGACTGGCTCATGGGTGAGGGTTGATGACCACAGGCTTGGGGATTTTTTTTGTGTTTTGTTTCTTTCCTCTAAGCTAAAACTCTCAGAACTGCTGAAGAAAAGATGGAATACACTTGACTCCCACAGTACCATGCATCACCACTGGACTTTAAACACACACCCACTACTGCTACCCAAAAATAATTCCCATTAATGAATTCATTTATAGCCCTTGACTAAAAGCCAAAGAAAGCTTCAGCAAAATATGATTCATTGCTCAATGTAAAAATCTTTTGGAAAACGAGAGACAGTCTTAGGCACAAGCCTAGCTTTTCATCCTGAAAATATTTTCTGTCCAAATTTAAGCAGCGTTTTAAGGAAGGAAAGTTCCCTGACTCCTCATGAAATTAAATTTCTCACTTTTATATTATGTAATTCAATATGAATGATTGTTATACCTTTGAGAGGAATGGTAGCAATTTAAACACAGAAAAGAGTACTGCTGGATGAAAACAGTAATTAAACCTCCTACACCAAACATTGATTAAGAAAAGAAAATATTCCCAACAGATAACATACTTTCTGCAGGTGAGTAAATTCAAGAAATAAGATTGATAAGAGAGCAAGAAGGGGATCATGGTTCAAGTACTATTTGTGCCCAGGAGATTAAAGGCTTTAAATAAAAACTCCTGCTGGTTGGAGGTTTTTTTGTTGTTTGGGGCATTCTTTTTTTGTAATTTCGAAGAGTGATATTATTTGGTGGGCTAAAGGAGTTTTCCAATAGGGTATTCTAGGAAATAACTGAAAACTAAAAATAGCTGTCATTGGTTTGGAAGGGGCAGGGTGAAATTAAATCAATGCAGCCCCACAATGCTGGGGACCTGGAAACAGAAGATGCCTTTACTACAGAAAAATGTCAGGACTCATAAGACATTTGGAAATGCAGCATAAGGATCTCTAAAACTACAGAAATTAACTTTTGCAGCGTAGTTAGAGGCAGGCAGTCCTGTTAGATTCTACAATAAACTTTTGCATTACTTTATTTTTATATACAGAAGTCAATTGTTTAAAAAGAAATTTAAAAAGAAATACCTTCCAATCCGTCATACCCACCTTTCAGTGTGGAAAAAAAAAACAACAACTCTGTGCATCTTCATTTGTGTATACCATCACCTCTCATGAAAAATCCTACAGCTCTGACTTGCCTAATTATTCCTAACAGTGTCGCTGAGAAAACAGGATCCAGATCCTCTCAGGACAGCAATGAAGGGCTAAAATCAGCACCAAAAGCTTAGTTTTGCCATAAAAAATATAAACAGGGACCAAAGCAAGCAAAAAGCAAGCAGGAGTTTTCCAAAATTGAGGACTTTGTTTGCCTACAATGACCTAACTTCACACAGACAGAATACACAACCTTGATGTCCAAATTATGAATGATGGACCACAAGCAAGAAAAAAGCTGCAATTCATCGGATTTTACCTACAGGAAATTCAGCCACAGACATTACTTCTCCTCACCTTGCTGTTATATAGTCAAGATACAACAAATGATTAAATGGATTCAAAGAGCATTCACATTTTCAGCCTGTAGCAGTAAATGAAATGTATTTAGTTTGATCACAATAAAGAAGTTGTAGTTATTAAAAAAAAAAAGAAAAAAAAAAAAAGAAAAAAATGAAAAAAAAAAGAAAAGGCTTTTCCAGATTGGTATAGAATAGGAAATATTTTTAAAGGACACAGGCATTTATCCTGAAGAAAAGCCTCTATTTAAAATTATCTTCCTGGAGATTTCATCAACACCAGCACAGAGTTCTGACAATTTTAATTTCTCTTCTGAATGAAAATTCAGCTTTTTCAGCAGAGTAGTAAAGACTTAGGAAAAGTTGTTCAGATGTTCAGATATTAACACTATTGTAGCTCCCCAAAATTCCTCCCAGAGCTCTCCTGTTAGCAGAGCAGAACCCCCTGGTTGAATTCTGCCCGACTCCAGGCATCATTTGCTGCTCCATGGAATTAATCAACTGGACTTCCAAGTTCTGCTCCTTAATGAAGCTGATGATTTAACATAAAATCTGCACCAATATTAGACAAAATGGGCTGAGAGGCACCTGGAGAGCACCAGGACTGCCTGTGAGAGCTGTCCCCCAGGCTGCCAGAGAAAGGAAAAAGCAGAGAGGGAGCAGAACTCATCACTTTAATCCCTGACTGCAGTGTAACTCCAGCAGTTCCGTGGCTTCCCAATCCCAGCATAATTCCCCAGGGATCACCGTGGCTGATGATAATTAGCATCTCTCTGACAGCCTCAGCAGAGCCTTCTAAATGAATGGGTATGGAAATTAACAGATCCCAGGGATGCAGAGGCAGTACCTGCAAAGCAGGATTAAGTCATTCCTGACAGGCAGTTGAGGAAACACCATTCCTACCTACACTGAAAGCTACCCCGTGTGCACAGATCCCAGCATTTTTCATGAGAAATTGATTTACTCAGATCACTCAGAGATATTAAACACTGGTATTTACAGTCCATGCATCTGCTGCGGTGAAAGCAACAGGAATATGTCACTATATTAATTTTAGGAAAATAGTGAAAGCCATTCCCCCTTCCCTTTGTCCTGCCCTACTGTATATTTAATTCTGTGTATAAATTTGGGTTTACTGTACCATAATCCCCTGAGGCCAAGAAGCAGTTGAGACCGAGGTTCCATAAATTCTCTGTCAGCTGGTTATTAACATTTATTTTTACAAAGAATATCTCCATGGGAAGTGTTTATGAAGACACATTTTAAAACAACTCCAGCAAGAAGTTTAGTTCCAGCCATACAAAATTTATAAATTGTATTCAGCTCAGTAAGGAAGTTTACATTTCACCCTTCTAGGCTGTATTACCACTGAGTTTTCTATTTGCAAAGTCTATTCTTTTCCCGGCGTTGCCCTTTTCTAAAAGCTTTTGAAATACAACACTTTTACACTTTTACTAAAAAAAAAAAAAAAAGAAAAACCAACCAAACAAACAAAAAACCAAAACAAACCATGAACCCCACACAAAACACCCTCATTTCAAACCTGTAGGGAAACCAGTCAAGTTCTGGCAAAATCTGTTTGCCATAAGGTTTCCTTCTCAATGATTACTTATTTGGGATAACTCAGGTGCTCCTCTGTTGCCATCTCACATTTTCTTGAAACTACATTGGGAAAGGAATTAGGGTAAATTTGACAAGCAAATAACAAGTTTGGCCAGGAGGCATGAAAAAGTCTCTTTCCATCTATCAAAATACATGAGGATAAAAAAAAGAATGCATTTTACACACATCCAAGTGATTCTGAGGGAGCTCATTAATTTTAATCATCAAAACCATGATCTGTAACAGATCTTTTACAAAATACCTTGAAAAGGGAAATTTCAATGAACCACGTAATCCGATGAGAGATTAATTTTCAATGATCCACATCAATGTGTTTTGCCAAAAATACTTTAGTATTTTAATTCTTAAAAAAAATCCTGCTTACAAGCATTGCTAAAGGTTATGATTTTCCTTGAAAATACTACAAATTTATAGTGTCTTTATCCCCTGAAAGTTAGTACCTCCCTCGGAGCACAAAGGGAAACCTTTGGGATGTGCTCAGATCTTCCCTGATGTGTTATCAGGCAGGCAACATTTTGCAATTTCAATCTGGACATCTGAAAATCTCCTAACAATAATGAAGGTTGTTTTCCCTGCTTTATTTTCCATGGGTGCTTGACAGAGGCAGCACCACAGCTGGTGGCTCGGATGCTCTGGTGCATTTAGGCTTGGCCAGAGGCTGTTTGGGGACAAGTTTTAGGCTGCTCAGCAACAGCTTTTCAACAGTCCACTGCAATTCCTGATTTACTGCATGAATCTTTCCTCCCTCTCTGGCCCTCAAATCTACTCAAACCTCTGAATTAAGGCTAATTTTCTGAGCACCACGGCTGGATGCGCTGTCATCCAGCACACAAGCACATCCAAACTCAGGCACCAGCACCAAAAAGGTCGCGGTTTGAAAAGGTTTGGATGAGCTCAGTGTCCCGGGTGTGACTGTTTGCTGGAGTCATCCTCTGGGCTCCCGGGATGTCCCGTTTGGATCATCTGTACCACCCAGGGTGGAGGTAGGAGGCTTCTGGACATAACTCCCAGGAGGCATGAAGCACCACGCGGGTTGAGTAAACAGAACAACAAAGCAGGCAGACAGAGGAGCTGAAATCATGAGGCCACTTTGGAAAAGATTTCTGGGCTGTGATGTCTCAATTCAACGTGAGGTAGTGGAGCCCAGAGTAATTTCTCACCAGGCTCGTAAAGCATAAACGTCATGCCTGGAATTCCATCATTTTTTGCTCCGCTTGGATTTTCTGGTGTCTGAGCTGACGTGGCTCAGCCCACCCAGCAGATCCAGGCCCTGGCACCAGCAGTGGTGGGGCTTTCACTGATCACCTCTAAAGTTACCCCACATGCCAGAGATCATAATTATCCCTAACCCCTGCTTGTGTGGATGTGGAGCCTGAGGTCTGAAAGTCGGTCCTAAATAAGAACACGAACAATCAACATTATTTACTGATTTCAAATCAGTAAACGATTATTTTGTTAACCTTTATGTAGTCATAAAACCACAGAATTGTGGAATGGTTTGAGTTGGAAGGGATCTTAAAGCTCATCCAGTGCCACCCCTGCCATGGGCAGGGACACCTTCCACTGTCCCAGGCTGCTCCAAGCCCCAGTGGGAGCACTGGGACACTTCTGGGGACTCCACAACCTCTGCAGGTAGCAGTCACCTGTGCTGCTCTTTGGAATGTGAAGGTAAGTAATGTCTTTGTTCATGACCACTATTTAAAAAAACAGCTTCTGCATGAATACCAACAGTAAGTCTCAAACCCCTCATGCATGTAGTGAGAGCTGCTGCTACTCCTGTGATTCTTCACTCAGCGTGACCTGGGTGGAGAAATACACAGCAGCGACTGCAGGATCTGTAGGCAACAAAGCCTTTTGACTTTATTTAGCTTTATTTTGACTTTCTGAGCCAGTAGTGTGCCCAGAAGGTCAATGGCACCTGACCTGTATCAGGAATGGGGTGGCAGCAGGAGCAGGGCAATGCCCAGCCCTGTGCAGCAGGAATTTCCCCATGGAAAGGGGGCTCAGGCCTTGGAAGTGCCCAGGGAGGGTTGGAGTGCCCATCCCTGGGGGTGTCCCAGGAATTCCTGGAGGTGGCACTCAGAGCTCTGGGCTGGGGACAAGGTGGGCATTGGGCACAGCTGGGGCTCCATGGGCTGGGAGGGATTTTCCAACATGAATAAATGATTCTGTGATTCCATCGCGTGTTAAATTTATTTTCTTATTCCTTTCAATAAGCACCGGGTCACCCTGGTGCTCGAGCACGTTTTGCACTACCTGGTCTCCCTGATTACAGCTGGTTTGGAGGATCACCACCCTGACACACAGTTCATTCCCTAGGAACCCCATGGGATTCCTAGGGAATGGACTGAGAGATTTCCCCCTGTGTGCCCAAAGGCAGCCTTAAAAACCAAGTGTGAGCTGCACTCAGGAAAACCCCTGCAGTGCCCTGGAGCTCAGACTCCTCTGACACAAGAATGATTTCTTTCCCCATTAAACAACCTTTGAGGAAATCAATACAACTCAAGGGAGGCCATAACTCTGGAAAATGTATGTTTTCATAATGATGGCATTTTGTGGTGGATAAATTTTTAAGCTCTACCAATAACTTGATCATGTTGTACTTACAAGCCTAAGATTTTTTTCATTTGTATTGCACATTCCAGTTTTCTGCGTTATAGGTATTTCTACTTTAGGTTGAGAAAACATTTCAGGTGGAAAAATCTAAAATAAAAACCTATTTAAACAGAAACTCTGATTGCCTGTATTTCACTCTGTATTTATAAGGAAGCACAAAAACGTTTAAACAAGTACTACATTCAGAACAGAAGGGATTTTGCTACTTACTTCTACAGCAACATAAATACGTGGTGCTATTTTAGACATAAAATAGCAACATAAATATGTGGCACTACATCTTTTAGAGGAAAAGACAGATTTAAAGCTTTAAAATAACCGACTCTAAAATCAGTCAGTGACACAAGACCTGTGCCCCCTCCATAACAACACACAGCTTTAGCCCTGGAACACAGACCAGCCACTTTAAAACTGTCCTTACATGTGAACACACAGAATTAATGACAACACAGAGCCCAGTCACTCAAAATGTCATTGTCAAAGGACAAAAGTCGAGAAGAGTAAAAGGGAAGTGGTGATTCCTGGGGTGGGCAGGCACAAGGAGAAGGCCAGTGCTGTGAGCAAGGCTCAGACACAAGAAAATCTGTGATCTAATGGCCCATGAGCCACTCTGATGGCCAACGTGATTCTTCAGCATGCAGAGGATTATAAAGTGTGTCCACAACCCTTCAGTCAATGCTGATGGAGAACACCTGAGAGTGAAAAGCCTAATTAATGCCCCAAACAGAGCTTCTGACAGGAGCAAAGGTGACGTCGACATTGTGAACTAATTAAGGAAGCAAATTTAGACATTAAATGTGATTTGGGGTTTTTAAAAAATTTTACTTGAAGTATATTAAAGATTAAACCACTGCCCAAAGTATTCAATGTCTTGAAAAATGAAGTGAAAAAACAGAAAATTCGACATGACAACATGACAAAGGCAAGCTTTGCCCCAGCATCCTCCACACTTCAGTGATGATCATCAAAAATCTGGGGTGAAGCCTGTGAGATTTTGTACTGCCTTCTTTTATATCTATTCTCCGTTTTTCTTCCCTGCCTTTAGCAAACTTTGAGACAAACTGAGGGGACTGTGGTGACTGGTCAAAGCAGATTATTGCCCAGAAAAGTGACAGAATTATTTCAAACTCCTTCCTTCTCAAAGACTGTTCCATGAGAAGCTCGTGCCCTTTCCAAACAACCTTTCCTGCAGAAGTGATTTTTTGGCATATTTATATTGTGCTTTTTGTATGTACAGACATTCTTTTTTCCCCGAATTTAACAAGCTCTAGATCTATTATTTCTACTGTGTATTTTTAAATTTTGTATAACCAGCTGATACAGTTCCAAACTCTGCTATGCATTTTCCTGTATTTCCTGTGAGACGAGCAAGCCGAACTGAAGTCTCACATGTCACCCACTAGGAACGAAGTTCTATTTACACTATTACCTTTCTGGACCCATTTATTTCCCTTGAAATCAATATTAAACCCCCACTAAATGAAAGGCATACCATGAGTATTATCTACAAATTGCTGTCAGCTCTCTGCTGCTTTTTTTTTTTTTTTTTTTTTTGTCATACCGTATTCCTAAAAGGCTTTTCATTGCTGTGAATTTAAAGACAGCATTTAAGATGTCATTATGGCATGTCTTTATATACAGCTGCCATTAAGGTCTTTGTAATGGATTCAGAAATGATGAACATGGAAGGTGCCTCAGTCAGACATGACATTAATGTTTTTATGGCAGATGCACTGGCACAATCTCAATCAACATCACGGGATAATTCTGCTTTGGAAAATGCTACAGGTAATTCTGGTTGCCCTAAGAGGCTCTGAGGGCATATTTAAGGAATTTTAAAGATCTCGGTAAGTACTTGGAGAGCAGCAACACATTAATATTTATTACAACACTTACTGAACAAAGAACGTGGAACCCGGACGTTGATACACGACGGAACAAAAAATCATCAATCAGCAGGTCTCAATCAGATTTGAGAAGTTGGTTTAATCTGCAGCAACTTCTATTTAGATGCTCTTAAACACTCACACAGACACATCCACAGCACGATTTTTAGCCGCCATTCATTATCCTTCGTGAACGGATTGTGACACCTGTGACAGGAGCCCAGACCTGTGTTTACACCCTGACCTGGGCTGTTCTTCTTCACCAGGTCCTTGGATATCTGCAGGGCTCTCCTGGTCTGGCCGGGCTGTGACCATGAGCAAAGCCCAGCACTGACAGGGCACAGCCAGGAAGGAGCTCAGCTTCAGGAGAGGTAGCCCACACCACGAAAACACCCGTGGTGCACAGGGAATGGACGAGCTGGGACACGCTCAGGGATTTTTTAGAGGGCAGTGGTGGAGATGAACAGAGCAGAAGACCATGGCAAACAAGTCAGTCAGACAGCAGGGATGCAGGGCCAGGATGCAGGGTGAGGTCAGTGTGTGTGATGGCCAGACTCCTTACAGGACTGGCCCTGCTCCCCTGGGAACCACTAACTGTGGGATAGTCTTTCCATATGGCAAAAGCTGCAGCCCTCAGTGAGAAAAAACAGGATCACGCCCTGGGCTGTGCTCATGTTCCACAGATCCTTCCTTCCCCAGCCAATGTCCCTGCAAGCCACCAGGGCCAGGAGGCACCAGGAAAAGTGTTTTATTAAAATGGGAATGACAGGGGCTTGGTCGCCCAAACCTCCAAACCCACTTGGAAACACAAACCCCAAATATCCATGCCCGGGAAACATGGTATTTTCTTGTGATAAAGAGTCTCCCTACTAAGTTTTTGCTGAAATTTGCAGAGTGTCAGCTGCCTGAGGGATTACTGAAGGGTGAAACACAGCCTGGACTGGCAAAGCTTAATGCAATTCCTCTACCCCTCCATCAACGTGCAGTGATTCTAAAAAAAAAAAAATACATCTATATATAGGGATAATTTATGGTTGCTTAATATTTCATGCAAGCTCAAAATATCTATACGCAAGAAGAAAATGCTTTTCTATATTTAATGTATTTTTGTGATTTCATTACACTGGGCAATTCTCATGCCCCTTTACCATCAAAAATTCATTTAAATTATTAAGGCCCTGTGGAAATTTTAAACACTTCCTGACATTTCTCCAAAACAACAGTTACTGTAATGGTAAGGTTTGATTACAAAAAGTAATACAGTCTCCCTCTAACTAAATAAAGCTTAGAGAAAATTGGATTTAAATACAAAGGGTGTGTAAACACACACTCCTTTTCCCACCACAACAAAACAGACTGGTTTAGACTGAAAAGAGTTTTTCCTCTGGCACCTTGCTTCAGAAAAAATATCAAGGGATGATCACTGTGATATAAAACACGTGCTAAACCCTAGTGATGAAATACTATAAAAACACAATGTCATCAAAGGAAGAATGTCAGTGGGTTATTTCCAGAGAAATCTGCTGAAGATGTTGGAAAATATGAATGATTTTACGACTTTTTCTAGAGAACCAAGAGAAAAAAAGGTGTTGCAGGCTACACAGACCTGAAGAATTAAGCTCACTAACAGTAAAATCAGAATAAAGTCATTAGGTTAGGCAGGTGATATGTGGCATGACATAAAGCCATAACAACCTTCTATAAGCAGAAAATATTGTATCATTTGATTTTTTTTTCACTCTTTCCAGGAAAAATAAAGAAATGTCACACAGAGAATACTGGTATCACATTTCCTCAAATTAAAGGTTCCATCTTAGAAGTACTCCAGCTATCCTGAGTAGTGCTGTATTTGACAGCCTGATCCCTAGAAAAAAACAATGCTGATATTATTTAAAGCTAGAATTTTTGCCTTTAACTAACATTGTTTCTAACCATCATAATACTTGTCTAAAACGACGTTTGAGAACCTGCAATTTTCTTTTATTGGAATGGATTAATCATTATTGTATCAGTATGCCTAACTTAAAAAAAAAAAAAAAAAAAAAAAAAGAAGAAACCATACAGAGTTCCAATTTAGACATTTAAAAAAATATTTTCCTTCCTTGTGTGCTCCAGTTGGAGCTGGGAAGGCTCCACAGTGCTGCCCTCAGTCCCACGGATGCTGGTACAGGGTGTTATTTTGGCACCCTGCCTCCCAGGAAGGCCAGTCTGGTCTGACTCCTCGTGGAGGAGAACACTGTGCAGAAGAGTGAAAAACGTCAGAGCAGAGCTCAAAAGCAGAGAAAGATACATCTAATCTTTTGCCCGTGCACACAACACCCTCTTTGTTGACCAACAAAAAACACATTAGAACCTCCAGGACTGGGCACAAAGTGCTGATGTGAATAGCGGCTGCTCAGATGAGTAACACTTTTATTACATGCTCAGAGCTGAACACTTTGGGCCAGAATGAGCCAGAGCAGCCTCTCTGGAAGTTAATGGAGCCATAATGAATTACACCAATTGAGAATTCAGAGTATCATTCTGGAATAGAGCTTGCTGGTGAAATGCACAAAACAAAGCAAAAGGCTAATTGCATGCTGGGCATGAATGCAGTCACTTCAAATTGTATTTCCTGAAAAGGCAGCTGAGTAATATCATTACCTGAGAAACACCTGGAATCCTTCTTGACCATTCCCTCTCCTGACAAACCTGCACATAGCAGCTTTGTTCTTTTTTGTTAAATTATGTGAAAGAGCTTAAAGTTCATTGCTGATTTCTTTCCCCTGAAGTAGCAGGAAAAAAAGCACTACCACGACTAAAACATCCATTTTTAAACTGCTAACACACCAAACCTATCCTGGGATACGAAATTCTATTTGATACAACAAATCTTCTCCAGCCTTGGAAAAGCTGAAGGGAGCTGCGTGGCCAGGGCAGTTTTGGGAGGACATTCCCAAATGCTGTGATGGGCTCCCAGTCCTTGCTGGTCCCTGGACTGCTGCTAGCCTGCATGCTCAAACATCAGAGCCTCTTGTTTTGGTGGTTTAAAAAAGGAAAATGCTCTGTGCCTTCTCCATTTACCCTCAGGAACCCTCACCACAAAAATACCTGTTATTTCCTCTAACACTGTTTTCACTAATAACAACTACTCCAGCTGATAACAAGGACTGTGTTGATCTAGTTATCCAAGGATATCTAAGGAAAATAAAGCCACCTCCTGTCTGCCAGACAGGGATTTTAAAGTTCCTCAGGCCCACGAGCAACAAGGGGATGATTTGTTCCAAGAAGCAGCCGTGAATTAAAAATGTCAGTGTTGTCCTGAATGGGGACAGCAGCAGCCTGGGCCACTGGGAGAAGCTCAGCTCTGAGACACCAGGCTGCTGCAAGGAAAGATTTGGAGGCCGTTTTCCCTTCCAGTTTCCTACCCCAGACAAAGGATATGGATACACAGTAGGGTTAATTCACTGCTTCCAGGATAAGGGTCACCACTGACTGAGACACTGGCTGCTGTTAATAAATGTCACATCTCTCCTGCAGTAATTTCAGCAGGCCACAGCGAGGAGAATGAAGTGGGAAACAGCTTAATCTCACCAAAATGCAGTGCCACTTCTTCCTCTCTGATGTCCCATTTTTCAAAAAATAAAAAGAAAAAAAAAATATTAAATGCATCTTGTTCTGTCCCTTACTGCTACTACTCATTGCTGCACAAGGATGGAGCAGCACAGAGTGAAACAGACATTGTTCCCACCTTAAAGCTGCGAAGTCCCTAATCAGTTCCACAAATTTAACACCTTTTCTCTCACCAGAAGACAAGAACTGTGGATTATACCCCCTTGCCCCAGTAAGGCTCATGTCCTGTGCCCATTCCTTTCCCTCAAGCTCAACAGGATGAACTCACCAGTGATTTATTTTAAGGCAACTTTCCATCATTCATGCAGTAAAAATTCTCCTCAGCAGGCTACAGACGCAGCCTTAATGGGGCTGGGGCTTTAGGAAACTATTTAATGTCTTTTAGCTATAAAATATAAGTATCTCCTGGAAGTGCTGGCTTATCTGGATGCTCGGTGCAGCTCTCCAGTGTCTATGACACTTCAGTGGCACAGTTGGCCTTCCCCTGCACATAAAATACCTCCAAGTGCACATAAAAGTGCACTACAGTGCATGGCTGCATGTCTTCCACTCTCAGTTTACCCTAAATAAACCTCCAAACCTCCTTTTGGCTCTCCAAAACTCAAAGGTGCAGCATGGGGGTTGATCTGTTCTGCCCCCTGACAAGAGACAGGACAAGAGGAAATGGCCTCAAGCTGCGCCATGGGGAGGATTAGTTTGGGTATTAGGAATAATTTCTTCACACAAAGGGTTTTCAAGTGCTGGAACGGGCTGCCTAGGGCAGTGGTGGAATCATCCTTGAAAGTATTCAATGAATTTGAACACTGACTCAATGATGTTTGATGTTTCACCCCATCTTAGTGAATCTATGAATCTACGTGCCCATGTTTCTGTGAGGTGGACACGACCCTCCTTCTCTCAGGGTGCAGTGAGAATGATGCCTGTTTCCAGTGATTTTCCACCTATTATTTCCTGAGGTTATCGAAGTTCAGCTGTGCTATGAAGCTAACCAGGAGGTTCTCAGACATTGAAACAGCTTTTTGATGGTCATATGCCTAGAAAGAGAGTAGATTTTTTCATCTGGCAGCTCCTGAACCAAGTTTTGCAACCGAGTAAAGAATAAAGCATCAGGAAGCAGCTCAGTAGCCCAGAAAGTGACATAATTCACTCACAAACCTAAGGCAAATCACAGTTTTGAGCTTGCTGGTGCTGTCTGAAAATGACTGGCATCGATCCTCTGATTCAAATATCTTAAGGATAGGTTTAAAGTACTCATAGCCCTCAAAAATCCTCTGCTGGGAATCTTCTAACTCCTGCCCCGCCTCATGGGGAAGGCTCCCAAGACGTTAGGACTCATGGCAGAGATCTGATTTTACCCTTGGTGTGATGTGGTCGGTGTCATCAGCCTGCAATAACTGAGGGCAGCTGCTCAGTCTGATGGCCACCTGTGGCCACCTTTCATTCTCTCTCTCAAAAAAAAAAAAAAAAAAAAAAAAAAAAAAAAAAAAAAAAAATCCGTTTAGGCAGAGAGAAGTGGGAAATTGAAGATCACATTACCATCATTCACAGCCTGCTTCCATTTCTGATCACAAGGAAAAGACAAATGCATTCATGTCACATCTTTATCAAGTCCTTGGTGGGCAGAAGCACTTTTCACATTTCCCTAAAAGCTACAAGACTCAATCATTTCTGGGAAGTTTAAACTACAAGTTCCAGAAAGAAAATAGTTCTCTGTTCTCCACTTTGATGAAAAGTTAAGCTAAGTGCACAATAGGAGCTTATCCCTCCTGGGCATGCAGAGAGGAGGTGTATTTAAATTTCTTCTGCATCTTGATGGCATTTTGTGCTTGGTTAGTGATTTGTTAATGTCCTCAGAAGTAACAGAAACTTGGCAGAAGATGTTCCTAAATTTCACTGGTTAATAAAATAGTTTTAGACATGAGAGGGACAGAAAAAACAACAAGGTGAAATAAAAATAGGGCACATCACATGAAAAATGAATGACAGTACAGTGAAATGATTGAAAATCCATTTAACCTAAAAGTCCATCTGCATTTCACATCAATCCCCAAATCTTCTTTTCCTTTACCAGTCAAGGCAGGTGACGATATTGGAATTGACCTGTTTGCTCAACAGAACTGAAATCAAATCAGGTGCATTTTACAAGCAGCTTCCCGTGGAGCATCAACATGTTTTGAACCTGCTGCACAAAGGCTCCTTTTGCAGGCAGCAGCCACGCAAACAGGCAGCAGCGTCCTGTGGGGAGGTTTGTTCAGCACACCTGGAGACATGGCTGGGAATTGTGACTCAGGATTTGTTGCTCTTAAGTGAGGGAATCAGGGAATTCTGTCTTCAGGCAGGCTGCAAACAGCGCTGGGTAAAGCCGGGGCTGAGCAAGGGACAGACTTTGTGAAGGACAGGTAATGAGCCCAGTGCTCTTAGGGCTAATTGAACTGAGGAGCAGTGCTGGAATAAGGATGAGGATTCACCTCTGGACACAGATGGACGCTGATGGCAAGCAGTCAGTTCTCACAGCAAATGGAGAGGAGGTGATTCTGATCTAAGGAAAGGCTTTGTTCAGCACGAGGACTAAACAAAAAATGAACTGCTTGTTATGTGCTATGAGGAAATTCACACCAAGGAAAGCAGCCAGGTGAAAACCATGGGGGCTGTGAGGGTGGGCAGGCCCTGGCACAGCTGGGGCTGCCCCTGCATCCCTGGCAGTGCCCAAGGCCAGGTTGGACACTGGGGCTGGGAGCACCTGGGACAGTGGGAGGTGTCCCTGCCGTGGCAGGGGGTGATCCTCAATGTCCCTTCCAACACAAACCAGTCTCTGTGATTTACACACAACCCTGTCTCATGGATTCTGTGGGACTTTTACAGACTGGCCAAGAAAATTACTTACTAGGACATATCCTTGTCATTTTGCACATCCTATATACCTTTTCCTTCCCACACCAAGGGGGTGTTCCTGCAAATCCCAAACAAAAAACACTGTGAGTCTTCCACGTATGGAAAACAGGAGTCACAAGGGCAAAGTGTCTTGCCTAACAAGGGAAATTCAGGGGTTCACAACATGCAACTGCTTTGGAAAAATAAGCATTTCCAGGAGATTTCCCCAAGGCTGCTTACTGCACCCCATGAACATGTTAGGGGCTCTGCCAGGTAACACCCTGTGTGCTGTTTCCAACACAAACACACACATTTTGGCACCTGCTTCATCCTCATTCCCCTCACTCACTGATCAATGATGCAAGAAGTCACTGCATCACTTTTCTGAGAGATCTGCTGTCCCAAATCTGATCACATATTCCTTCCCTGCCCCCTGGGCCACAGGGCAGCTCCACGGAAATGACTGTTTTTTTCTTTCTTCTCCTTATTTCTAGAACAAAACAAAACAAAAAACAAACCCACCAAAACAAACAAAAGAAAATTTCACCTCCATCAAAATTCTCCAAGTCTTGCTAGAATTCAAAGATTGCACCCAAAAGGTTTTGATGCTTCCTGCAGGAGCAACAAGCTATACTAGTGAGCCATTTAGTTAATGATACTGTTCCCAAAGTAGACCAAATTTCATGCCTAACTAGAGAAGTTAATATTTGTTGAGGTGTAATGAAGTAAACAATCAAGCAGGGAGTATACAACAGCTTCATTTTACAATTTATCTTTTTTTTTTTTTTAATTACTTTGAAGCTTTCAGCAGATGAGGTGCACTCACACCATGTGGAGATGGTGAGACAAAATTCAAATAACCCACAGAGAGTGCCAGAATGCCAACATCACCCCCTGAAAGAATCCCTGGGGATTACAGACAGGTTAACCAGGAAAGGTCTCAAGGAAATTGCTGGCAATCAGATACTCCTGACCTGACACTCCTCTCCCAGGAACCCAGGTAATGAATATCCTTGTGAGAATCCAACACCTGGCTACAGATTAAAGAACTGTTTTTCTCCTGACTGAGACAACAGCTCACAGTATGGCTAATCCCAAATAAACCCTGCTTTTCCTGTATGGAATTGGAGACAGTTGCAGGATCAGCAGAGGGAAATCTGGGGGCCGTGTAAGCAGGGACAACATTGCAGCCAGGTGAGCACACCTGGAAAATCAAGTCCCAGCTGAGACAAAACCCTGCTCCAAGGTGTTCTCCTACAAGCTGAGTTTATTTCTCCAACTGAAACAACCAGGTTCATTACAGAGACAAAAATTAAAGACTTTTGGTCCTGCCTGAACTGGTTACACCCAATTTCCTTCCAAGCTACTGATGGATTAACCCATTAAATAATGGGAATTACTTTGGTACTCTTGAAAGCTGAGATTTTTAGCTATCAGCACAGTTACCAACGAGCTGCCTATTCACTTTTGTGCTGAGGAAGTTTTATATCCTTATTAAATAAAAAAACTCCGAAAACCCTGCTCTCAAACTGAACAAAGCAGTGCCCTGGCAGTGAAGTGGGAGTTATCTGACATAGGCATAGTAAACTGGTTTTTTGCCCTGCACATCAACACTGAAGACTAATTTATTTTGATTGTGGCTTTCAAATTATTGAGGCAGTTACTTGGTTAAGAGAGGTTAAGAAAAACTATCATGGAATCAATGCCAGTTTTTAGTTTTTATTATATTCTCAGTATATTCAGAAATACTGGCACATAAAAATGTATGGTATTTTACCTTTTTGTTTCATTTTAATTACCCCGAATTTGGACACAATTGATATCTACACAAAAAGATTTAAATTTTACCCCATATTCTATGAAAAACAGACAATTAAAGATGCTCACTCATTTTAATTCACATTTAGATATCCAGATTTCCAGAACACTATGTTCTGAACTGCTCACAGAGCATCCAAATTTCTGTTTGCATCAAGAATGATATTGTGCCTTTTTACACATGACAGAACTGGTAATGAGTTATAAATGAGATATTACTGACATTTTTACAAGCTACAAGGGAAGAAAAGGTTTGCAGCTTGACTACAGGGCTACCTTCTCCAGAAAAGGGAATTACTGCTTTAAATTTGGGAAGAATTTAAAAGAGGGCCCAATGATTTCAGTGTGACTGGTCCCCGGTGATCAAAATTCCACCTGTTAACTCACAGGAACAGGAGCAAAGCTAGGTAAAGACTTGTGAAATGGAGATGAGAACTGCAGAAAGATAAATCCATCTCTGAGCTTCTTTTTATTTAAATCTACCTTTTTACAACAAAAGCTAGATATTTAGTTTCTAAGAGAGGGGCGTCATACTCAGGATGTCCAGAGTGGGTTTTGCACCTGTTTTTCTAAATATAAATGTAAGGTCCTGAACCTCATGGATTTTACTCTCTCTGTAAGGTTGTGTGTCCTAACAGAGCACAATTAATCAGATATTTAAAAAAAATGTAAATAAATGAGGTATTTGTGTGTCTGAGGAAATGCACACCCTCTGTCTTTCATATATACTGGGTTCTTTCTCCACCCAACTAAAAAAAATAAAACAGAATTTACAATACTTTTTCTTTGGAGTTATGTCCTTTATTACTTTTAATTTATACAGCAAGAAAAAAAAAAAAAAAAAAAAAAAAAAAAACAAACAAGCTAATAAGATGCTGCTGACAGCTCCAGATGTGAAAACATCTCACCTGTATCAGATCCCACATGGGAAAGTTCTATTTTAGAGTGTGTAACTTGGTGTTTGACCTGCCTGGACACAGAGTGTGCAACTGAGAGCTCCTCTACGAGGTCACCTGGCCTGCTGTACCCAAACCAGCAAGCTCAGATGAAGCTTCAAAACCAAGCAGAATGCAGCACAATGCACAACAAAATCTGGAGTAACAACTACTGGTAGCATTTTCCTACTGTGCCTGGGTTATTTTGAAGCCATTTTTCCCCTTCCAAGTTTCATAAATTTCTAACATTCTGCATTAAATCTGTGCATGTGATGTATGCAGCGCTGTGGATATTGAGGAAATGGGTCCTTGAGAAGAGCCTTTCATCCTAAAGATGAAAAGGGACTTCCCAGCCTTTCAATACAATGACTGACAAAAAACCCCCCCACCCTGCTCTCCAGGAAGTCTGGCAACATGCCAAGTGATTTTTGTCAAATTTGCGTATCAGTTTAGTGCCGTCATTTATGCTTTTCATTGAGTAATGCAAATTTTCTAGTACGATTTTATCACCTCACTCTCAGTGTCTTTTAGATTGATCTGTGTGCCACTTTAAAAAAAGCTTAAGGACACATAGGAAGGTGACTTTAGGACAGTACCTTTTACCTGAGATGGACATAAATAACAAAAATATCCAGTAAAATAAGCAGGACATTGGAGGAGAGGAGAAGGAAATAAGTAAAAAAAAGGTTTACGGGAGTATCACATTAATGACTTTTAGATGAAGCAAAGAGATTTCCTTCTTCTTACTCAAAGGTGTTTTGAAGCATTAAAATAAAACATTTTTTCTATTCCTGTTTTAGATAGAGTGATGACTTTGACATTTCCTCAGGTGTAAAATCTGTTTTCCATCAGGTTTCCACTGAGCTTGGAAAGACAAATAAAAGACACAATAAAAGGGCTACAGGGAAGCAAAGCCAAACAGGGAAACCAACTCCCAAATCCAGCCAAGACCCACCAGACTCACAGGGTGCAGCCTGGCTGAGAAAACTTCCAGTTAAAAACAGGGACCTGTGCTTTAACCTGGAAAAGCAATAAATCAAGGGAACAACCACAGGGCTTAGTGCAATCTTGAGCAACCCAGCTTTTAATCAACACAGGCTGTTTGCTGGGATGAGACACTGTAATGCAGCTGGGAAGTCATTAAGATAATTATGGCAGTGAGTGCTGCACAGGTGGCCAGAGCAAATGCACTTCCAGGGAGAGCCACACTCCAAATAAAAAATAAACTGGTCTGTGCACCCAGCACTGGGGAACTGCCCACTGCCTGACTCCCCACCCAAAACACACAGGAAATGTGGAGTTTGAGTAGGCAGCCTGCAAAATACTCAACTCTGCATCAGAAGAGCTGTTACAGAAGGTGGAACAGCCACAGGTGACAGCAAACTCTGCGGGAATGTGCTGCTCCCTGGTGTGCCAGCACCTGCAGCATCCAGGCTTTGTTGGCTGGCACTGATGGGCAGCCCATTCCCCAGATGAAAATAAGGGCTTCTATCCCAGTGTTCAGGATCCTTTTAGGAGCCTTTCTTCCTCAGGAACCAATACTTCTCCTTGTTGAAAGGATCCTTCTCCAAGAGCCAACGGTGCTCTTGGAGTGCAAATGTCAACTCCTCTGAAGCACAGATGTGTTTCCAAGAAGGGGATGAAAATGCACTGTGTTTTCTGCGTGCCAATTATCTTGCTTTCAATATATCATGAAATATGCCTAAATATTCTTGATGCTCTCTCTTCCCGTCTCAATTATGACTGGCAGAGGGCAGGGTCAGATGGGATACTGGGGAGGAATTGTTCCCTGTGAGGGTGGAGAGGGGCTGGGATGGAATTCCCAGAGCAGCTGAGCTGCCCCTGGATCCCTGGCAGTAGATCCAGTGATCCTGAGGCAGGCTGGGACAGTGGGAGGATAAAGTTCAAAATGAAATTGTGTGACAGAGTTTTCCTGGGCAGGCTTGCATTTCACTGTGCGCCAAATTCAGTCATTCTTGTGGTCCATAATACAACTATAGAAGATTAATTTGGTGTAATAAAAATAATGCCTGCCAGGTCCTTTAATTGCACCAGATCCCAAAAAGGACCATTACCCCGGGTGCTAAACAAATGCAGGGAGTGTGGATTAAAGGAGAAACAGGACCTGGAATGGGATTGCCCCTGGCAGGCATTTCCAAGCTGGCAGGAATTTCCTGCTCACCTGATGAGCAGTGGCTCTTCAGCTGTGCACAGGAGGAGGATGAGAGCAGGGCACAGCTCCAGCACCACTGATGTTGAGTTTCACAGCTGGGAAGTTAAATTCTCTACCAACAGGTGTCAAAATAGGCTTGGGAAATTATTATTCATGGAAGGAGATAACATTTATGAAGGCACTGCTTCATTAATGGATTTAATTTTGACTTATTTACTTAAGAACTTGCACTGTACATCATTTGTTCTCCTTTGCATGACCATATTAACCCCTTCTCCTCAAAAACGAAATAATTCCACCTCTGTTCAAAGTGCCCATTGATGAACTGTTGAAATTAACTTGGTTTTTCAGCTGAGGAGAAGAGAAAAAAAAACAAAACAACAACACTGGATTCTTGGGTGTGCATCAAGCTTGTAATCAACAGCTTGGTCTGAAAATGACTCCAAAATAAGGGTCTTACAATTTAACTTAAATATATTAAAGGCAGTTAATTTGATGATTTATGCAGAAATTAAATAGCACTTGAAAACATTTTACAACTCACCAAGGAAATAAAAGTTCTTTCTTGTGTAACATTTAGTAGCATGTGGATAATACAACAGCAAACATTTTAAAATTTTACATTAATCAATGTTGTTGCACTTAACTGTACAGTGTGATCATTAGCTGCTCTAATTTTTTTGATCAATCACCAAACTTTCAACAATCTTAGCAAAGCATAAATCTGACTCTGTCAATTATAGAATTTCGCTGAATAATGACTCATTTTGGGGCAACCACATTCAGCTCCATCATTTTAAATGCTGAAGCAGGAACAGAAAGAAGGTGTGTAGAGAATACGCAGAGACGTAAGCAATTCTGATAATTTTCATAGAAAAATGTCAAAGTAATATACTGTAAATCCCTCTTAGTGCAATACTCACAATAAGATTTTTAAAGGGGCACGGAACATCTTGATACTTGTACTGTAAATGTATTTTGACCAGGACACCTGGTGTAACACAGAGGGAAACTAGTTTGGCAACCACGAGTATTTCAGAGGCATAAAACCATCAGGTTGTGGGGGGAATAAGTGAGTATCGAATTTCAGGGAGAAGAAAAGAAAAGGTATCTACAGCTTTAAGGGAAAGGGAAATGAGATTATTCCTTAGGATGAACCATTTTCAATTACAGCCTGACAAAAAGAGAAGTAATTTAAACCCAAGGTAAATTGAAATGGCTAAAAAACTCCTTAAAAACAGACTTTTAAAGAGAAGCCTTCACAGATGGGACTTTAACTGCACAGCAAAGCCGTGTGCTGTTACAACAGGCTTTTTTTTTATTATTATTAACTTTGATCAAAGCTTATTAACCAGCAGCACCAAGCCATCAGTGGATTGGGCTACACAGGAGAGCTAATTAAATTTAAAGTGCCACAAACTCCTGAGGGCATAACACACAATCCCCAAGGCAGGAGCTTGAAGGGAGGGGGTGAGAACATTTGCATGGTGAGGCAGTGGGAGGTGGCAAGGTGCTTGCCCTTATTTACTGTGGGCTCTGCAGAGATTTTAATACAACCAATTCTGAACCTTGTCCTCACCATCAAACATGCAGAAAAGTGTGGGCTCTGAATGTCTGGGGAAATATGGAATATTTCCACACACCTCGGCAAGAAACACAGATCATAAAATTTTATTTGATCCAACAGGGCCGATCATGACATCCCTCCTTACCCTAAGGAGAGGTTACTTCTACCAATTACAATGTGAAATATAACTAAAGAATTCAGGGACAAGAGAAAATAAAACAGGATGCAAGCTGACTGTAAATTGGTGCACAGCAGCCTTGTTTTGTCCAAAGGCAGACACACATAATAGCATTTATAACTGAAAATAACAGCAATAAATCATAAAACAATTTCTTCCATTGCCTACGTCCCACCTGCTGTGTTATCCTTCGTATCTACAATAGATTCCAATAATTAAATCTTTCCCTGCAGTTTTGTCATATACCTGGGAGGAGGAATAATATTCTTTTTTCTGGTCACTTTCCAGGCACTGTGAAGAGTAAACTGTTACCCTCCATCTACCTTTCAAGCTCCTGGGGAGGCAGCAGAGAGGGGGAACGTTTATCCCAGCCTTGCTCATGTTTTAAAAGCCTCCTGACAACATGCACCACTAGAAAATTTTTTCAGTTAATAAAAGGAGTTGATTTGCAGAACGAAGCCACTATTTCCAACCATGACATCAAATTATGATTTATCAGCCTGATAGAGTCATTTCAGGATCCCTAGGAGGAAGGGCTCAGTAAACAAAACCAGTAAAATTCAGTGCAGAGGGGAAGAAAGAGGAATCTGCAACAGCTGGGTTGTCCTAACCAGAATAAGTGTTTCTGTATCCTAAAACGACAGAAACATCTTGCATCAGTGTGGTGGCATCATGCTGAGTCACCCACTCACTCCTGTGGGCTAAGAGAAACACAGGCTGGCCATTTCTGGGGTTTGTGGTTTGGTTTTTTTCCCCTTTGAAGAACAACTGTGCCCAGGGGGCACCAGCACAGGAGGGGAACCACAGCCTTACCCCACTCCACACCTTCTGAGATATTTCCAGCTCTGCTCCAGATGGGGGAACTTTGCTGAAGCACCAGTAGGGAAAACAGCAAGTACACCTGGGTTTGGTAACCCACGGAATCTCACCAAGCCTGGAGCAAAACCTCACCAAGCCAAAGCAAAACCAACCCTGTCCTGCTCCCAAGAAACATTCCTGACACTCCGTCCATGAAGAACAGCAGCAGGATTCCCTTCACCTCTTCCTTCCTCTCCCAAGCAGGTATTTCAAGGACCTGACACATCACCTGCAGCTGCTGCTTCAGAATTTATTAAACTGCAGCGAGAGCTGGAGCTCTGTGCCTTTCTCAACCTCACATTCACAGCCCAAAACAAGATTTCAAATAAATCCTCCCCGTGCTCATGGCATGGCAGGAAAAGCTCCTGTGTAAAATCACACACTGTATTATTTATAAATGTATTACTATTTATAAACATTGTGTTATTCCTAAGGGGTGTAATTCCCATCAGCTGTTTTTCTGAGTGATTTAAAATATTTACTAATTCAATTTTAATTTCTCTCTTTACAATATAAAGCATTAACTACATCAGTGTGTAGGCAAGAAAAACAATACCATGTTTCAGTTGATCTTTGCTTTAAGCTATGAAGCAGAAACTGTTGTGAGAAAGCAAACCATAAATCAAACCTACAAATAGTACCAGAAATGCCAAAAAAAGAAGAAATTTTAGGTAAACTTTTAGGCTCCAGATTCTGCCCCTTTACTAAGATTGCAATTAATCATTCTTACTCATTTTCTTAATATTTTTCTCCATTGGGTGTTGTTACAATATTTGCATCAGATCAACACCTGACTGATAACTAAATAAGTAATTCAATTTTTTTTTTTTAGTAAACACCAGCAAGTTTTTCTTCCATATCCACTGAAATACCCTGGCATTTGAGTGCCCCAAAAATTCAGGAAGAACAATTATTGGTGATTAACAAAAATCTTCAGACAGAGTTTTAAACTCTGCAGTTCGACAAATCCTAATTTTAATTGGTTTTTTCCTGATTTTGCTAATGATGATGATTTTGAAAATTATTTTGTCTGGATTTCATAGCTTCTGTGTAACATCCCCATGAGCTGCTAGAGCAGAATTATCTTGTGATGGAACCACCACAAGTTTTCCCCTCCCAACACAAACCCAATCACCTGCTGAGCACTGCTGCCTTTTCTATAAATAGTGAATTATTTGGACAGGCACATATAGAAATGCACTTTTACTGTGCATCTGTGTGAGCACACACACACCTGCCTTCACTTTCCTTCAAATAAGTTTTTTTTAATTATGATCTTCTCTCTTGATTGTGGGTTTCACCAATATCTACTAAAACTACCTCAAGGATCTTCTAATTCTCATTGACTCCTGCAATGACATCTCAAGTCCCAAAGGGAAAGAAATAAAATGATGGACTAAGATACAGGAGAACTAAGATAAACAGGAAAAAAAAAAAACAAAACAAATAGTATCTGTCTTATCTTTTATGTCTTACACTTCTTGATGCTTCATGTAGCTTTGAGCTTCATTATCCATTCATTTCACTCATCCCTGAATCACTATTTTCCCCAGAAAGACTTGGTCTGCCTCTTTTTGAGTGTGCAAATTCTAGACTTCAGATATTCAGCACCCAGCTGTGCTTTCCCATTGTTCACTGGCAGACAGAGCTGTGCACACAGGAAGAGCACCAGCTGACCTCAGGAATATTCACTGTGAGGGCTCAGCAGTGCCATTGCCTTGAAAAACTCGAGTGTTACCCAGAGCATTAACATTAACATGTTATCTGCAAATTTTGCACCTGAACTCTTCCAGTCAGGACCAAAACCCTGAGGACTGCATGCCTCACAGACAAAAGAAAGTGCATTTTTTGTTTGCACCTCAAATAAAAACACAGCTGGTATATTTTCCAGTCCAGTCCCTCATGATTGCCTGAGCAGGGGAATGGGTGTTGCTTTCAGTATTACATACATATCTCTGTCTCAAAACTCTCACTGAGCTAGTTAGGCCCCACTGCATTTAGAAGACTTCCACTTTTCCTTGCCTTTCCACAAAACAAATTTCTCACCATGTTACCTGAACTAACCAATCACTGCCTGACAGCAAAGACTTCTGGAGAGCACAGTGCAGCATTAAACGATTTCTTTCTGTGATCACAATTTCATCCACTTGTCTGAAGCTCTGCCTACTTTATATAAAACCAGAAATTCCTCAGCAAACAGGCCCACATGACCGATAAAGCTGTTTGCCACTGGCAACAGGTTCCTGAACACTTCCAGTTCCCGATGTGCACAGAAAATTGCTGTTTTACAGGAACACGTTGTTTGGATTACCTTTACCTGTGGTGGAAGTAAAGAGAACCCACAGCAAACTTTGCAGACCTGAAGGGAAGTTTATGTATCTATTTTTATACACGTTAGTGTATATATCTATACATATATATAAACCATATTACAACTATCAATGCAGTTTTGAAACTTTGATAGCATTTGCCCCAAGTATTCCCACTAGTTTACCACAAACATGCCAAAATTCTGATTCACAGTTAAATATTTTGTACTGTATAATGGGCCATCACTGCATCCCACACACTTTACAAGGCTCTAGTCCTGGAAAAATTCATCAGATTAAGTTTCATGAGCATCTTCACAAGGCCAAAAATTCTCTGACAAATTAAAGTGGATTCTGCTATAAATACACTTTCATTCCATTTATGCACACAGCTCTTTTTATAGCTGTTAAACCTCCTCTCTTTCCCCTTTTTAAACACTATTGAAACTGTCAGGAGCTACCTTTTACACTTTATCAATCATGGCACGCACATCATGATTCCTAGAATTTAAAATGGAATTGTTGATGGTTCAGATACTGTTAGACTGTCATTAGTTCTGCAAAGTGTGTAATTTGTCACTTTGCAAGAAATGACAGTGCCTTCACTCGTGCAACATGCTTTTAAACCTCCCCTCTCTAATTTGAAAATGCCAGTATTGTACTCTGCTCCAGGAGAGGTATTTTTAAGGCTTGCTGGCTGGCTTGTCACGGAGCAATCTGTCAGGTAGTATTTTGCCTTCCTTAAAGGTTTATTCACACAAAGCCTGTCTGTGATATAACACAAAGACAATGCTTTCTGTCTTACCTGATGGCAACGAGGCCCGTGCTGGATTTTCACTTTCCTCATCAGTGCTGGCATCATAGTTGTTTTCTCTCTTTACAACCATCTGAGTAGTAGCTACGCTATCCCTAAAAACACCAAAGGGAATGGAAAGAAATTAAGGTATTTTTGTTTCTCAAAGGAATTAAATAATTCAGGGAGACTATGTAGGAATATATGGAATATGTGGAATATGTAGGAATAGGTGGAATCACCACCTATGGAAAGGGCAGGGACATGACCTTATGGGAAGATCAACTGCAGCCCAGCAGAAAGCAGGACAGATCCATCAAACACTCACTGCTTGGCTACGGCACCCACAGCAATATGCTGCTGCTTGCAAGGATGCCAGAAAGAATCCTCCTCTTCCATGACTTCCAGGATTGGTTTGGATAACCCAGCACTCAGCCAGGAAGAACTGTCACTCACTGTCAGGGCCAAGGAAATGGGAACTGAACTAAGCCAAACTCAAATATGCACCACACCAAGAAACCCAGGGAAATTAAATACCTTGCACATTTGGCATCCACTGCAGATTCTTTAGCTTCACTCAACAACTTCTGCAGGTTTCTTATCTTTGCCTTCTTTTCATTCAGCACCAAAACAAACCTGCTGTAAAGGTCTGCCTCCAGATCCTCTTTAGCTTCCACACATTTTTCCAGCCTGCAGCACAAAATTAACTGTTACACCAATCCTTCTGTTTCCTAGAAGACAATTCTGCCGTGAGGCCAGCCAGAAATCCCCACTCCAAACCACGCACAACTGGTCCAGCACCCTGTGCCTGAGACAGGCCAGAATAAGCTTTTTTTTTTGGTGTTTTTCCACAGAGAAGTGCAATGAACTCTGCTTCCAAAAGGGAAGAGTTCCCAGATGTGAACCTTTCTCTTCATGATTTTTTTTTTCAGTAGGTTCTTGCACACCTCCACCCGAGACAACTAAAATTTAAACAGTCAAATATTCTTTATTTTCAATGCTGAATCACAACAGTAGTCATACCTTAGGAGGATACACATAATGAGATTATAAACAGATATGATTCACCTTGACAGGTTTCAAATCTGGACCTCACATTGCTGTGAAATATATTTTAAGAGGAAAAGAAAATTCCAAAATATAAAAATGCTTAGGAACTCTTAATATCTTCAGAGGAAAATATACTTCAGGTTTTTAAAAAATTTTAGTATTCATCTTTGTGGGTAGAATGTCAATAAAAGGAAGCACAATGGGAGTATTAAATTAAGAATATGGGTGTATAAAGTCGCATAAGGAAAACTGGAATACAAGCAAACCTGAGCAGAACAAATCAAGTGATTTGTGGCAAATGTAATTCTGTATATAATTATTGTATTATTGTATTTCATAACCTTTCAGTCATTGGGCTGAACCACAAACATTTTATTAGCTGTGTATACAAGAAGCAAATAAACATCTTGATAATCTTACTGATCATGGTAAATATAGTAAATAGTCATAAGTTAAAAAGATTTTTTTCACTAGCCTGTGCAAGGCTGTAAAAAAGTTTAGAAGGCTTATTACGGTATTAAACCCAGACACATAATAGACTTTAAAAATATTAATTTATAAGGCAAGAGATTTCAACAGACTTCCTACATAAATACTAATTATTTTGTTCACAGATCAAAACCATATATGACGTAGGAAGCAAGACAATAGCAAAAAAAAAAAAAAAACCTCAAGATTTTTATGTTGTGGTGAAATGTGTGAAATCTCATGAAGTATTAAGCCTACTGTTCAATGCTTTAGGGATATGCTTGATAGTTGATAAATAATTCATCTAATTTAAATGCAAATAGCAGAACATCATTACCATACAGATCAGTTCAGTAATTCCTAAATGAAAGATCACAGGTACTAATCAACTACCAGGAGACTTTCCACCTACAAAAGGGAAGTTAACTGTTTAGTGGGGAATAAATAGACAATTCACAAAGAACCACAAACCCTAATGCAGGGCCCAGAAGAGCATGGACATGCTTTATACTAATTATTTCTGTATATATAAAAATGGGGGGGAAAGGATTTTGTCTAAAATATGCTAATCTTGTCTGTATCAAATCCTGTGGAATAATCCCCTCTCCCACACACAAACCAGGGAAAGTGGCTGCTCTCTGCCTTTACTTTGACAAGGCACTGGTTGGAGCAGTTGAGGCTGGTTCAAATATTGAGAAATGTGCCTAAATTGGCCAAAAATGCCATTTAAGATAACTTCAGCAAGGCCCTTGAGTGCTGCAAAGACATCCCCTGATGAAAACCCACGTAAATGGAAACTTCCAGTGAAGTGAAGCTGATGCTGCCTGGACTGTGAGAAACCAACTGCAAGACTAGCAAATTTCTTTAGTCTCTGGAGAAAAAAAAATTAGCATCTTGAATATTAGAACCAGAATATTAACTTTTCCCTCTGGGCAGAACCAATTAGTAGTATGCCATCAGTTAATCTTATATGATTGTTTTCATTTACATGAACACCTTTTTTTATTATTTTTTTCCCCATTATTCAAAGCTATCCACATCCAAATACTTTCTCCAGACACAGAATGGCACTGATTTGGCAAAACACTGAATATCACAAAAGCATCACATTAATGCTATACCTGCAACTTCTGAGCCTTTAAAATACACTATTTTATGGCATATCTGATCCTTTAAAGGAGACTGTTAAAAGGCAATGGTCTTGGGGACAGAGATGCTTTAATTGGGCAGGTGGGGTGGCTCTGTGGAACCTTCTGGATCCACTGAGGCATTCACCACCTGAGCACAGAGCAGAGCTGGCTGGGTTTCATTCCAATACCTCAGTGGCTGCAAACACAAACTTTAATTGGCATTCCTCACGTGGTGCTGCCTGAGTGTGCCCTGTGCCCCTCAAACACCATCTCCCCAGGCCAAATGGAGGAGCTGCTCATCTCACAGACAAGCTCCCAGCACGATGAACCCAAATGGGGGTTAATTGCTGGAGTGGTGCCCCCCAGTTTGTGCCTCCTCAGGTCTCTCTCTGCGACGCTTTTCATGTGCCAAAATGCACCCAAGGTGGCAGGCATCAAAAATCCTGCACAGCCCACTGAAACCAGACACTGTTAGGGACTATTACCAACAATAAACTGAGAAATTAACTATAAAAACCGAGATTTCTAGTGCTGACCCAACACAAGAGCACTCACACATGCTCTACAGAGGTGAACGTGAGCTATGAAACTTAATGGCATTTCTTTTAATTATTAGTGGCAACCCTCACAATCCAACACTATGAAGGAAATAATTCAGCATCTCTGGTATTCATCCCTGTTCCCAGTGCTCTAAAATAATTCCTGGATCTCATGGCACTGCTCCCTTGCATTTCAGATTCACCCTTCCCCCAGCACTGGCAATGGTATGGAATGCTGATGAGCTAATGCTGAAGACTCAGTTTCAAGCCCAAAGTACCTAGCTTGCATTTTTATAATCTGCTTGTGGTTTAAATATACTGTCACTGCAGATGACCACAAGATAAATTGGCAGCTATTCTGAATTTGGCTTGTCTACACAAATTTTAGACGCCCGATAACAAAACACGTACCGCACGCCCAAACCAGAAATTGGATTTTTATTGTTCAAGGAACTATTTTGCTACAGGTTATTATGACCTAAAATTTGCCACCTCCATTATCATGGAATCACAGATTGGTTTGGGTGGAAGGGGCCTTAAAGCCCAGCCAGTTCCACTCCCTGCCATGGGCAGGGACAACTTCCCCTGTCCCAGGCTGCTCCAAGCCCCAGCGCCCAACCTAGCCTGGAACTAATTTGCCTTGAATTTTCTGTATGAAATAAAGAAAACAGCTACTCTGCTGTGATATTTTAACTCATCCATCCCTGAGGTGTGCACACACAGACACACACACTCAAGAAAGCCCAGGCAGCCACTTGCTCACCAAAACCTCCGTGATGGTCAACAGAATTCAAACAGGGAGATGGAATTGGGATTATTGGATAATTCCACACAGTGCCCCATAAGCAAGGGGCAGAAAAGCAGCTCTCAGAAGCCTGCCTGCTGTGTTTTAATTCCAAGGAAGTCCTGAGGAGAGAGTCTGTGAGCAGAGGGAGCTGCAGGGGCTGTGGGGCTGGCGTGTCCTGCCTGCAATTCTGCACACCACGTGCTCTGTATTTGATGTTCCACCACTCAGCACCGTGAGTGGTGCAGGATGTAAATCCTGAATTCTTGCCTCCTGAACAAAGACAGGCACAGCTTTGTTCAGCTCGGGGCAACTCTGCAGCGTTTGGAGCTGAAACAGCAAAGGGAGGCAGGCAGGGTAAAACTGGGCTGTGGCAAAAATAATTTAAAAAGAAAACACCACACCGAACAAAATTAAAAAAAGAAAAACAAAACAAACAAAAAAACCCCAAAACAAAACCAAAAAACCCCCCGAACAAAACAAAACAAAACAAAAAAACCTCCCCAAAATCCCCCAAAAAACCAAGCCAAAAAGCCCAATTCTTCCTGAATGAAAGTTATTCCTGAATTATTTTTATTCTGCATTTAACAGACATGGCCAAAGACTGGTGACCATAAAACCTTCAGTGCATATTCTGAAAAACCATTTTTCATCTACCCAAAACTATAAAAACAGGCTAAAGAAATCCAGCAGCTCGCACTGAGAACGAAGTCACGCAACTCCGATTTTTTTCTGTTGTTTTTGTTTTCTTTTTCCTCCTTTTCTTTGGGGTTACTCTCTAAAAGTGCCACCCCACCATGGAAATTGATACAAGCACTAATGCCTCTTACACATCAGCGTGTAATGCAGTACAGAACAGGGGTTATACAATACACTATTGTTCAATTACACTGTTAAGCAGTAAAACACTGCTTAGGGAGGCCCTTTGCTTGTCAGGGAGACTGTCAGGAGAAACTGTTACTCATTTTAATGAGAGGGAAACAAAACTAACTCCTCCCAAAAGCTGGGTCTCTTTTTCAAGGTAAATTAACGCAAATTAGCTGCTTTCTTTAATCAATCTTCCTAGATTGTGTGCTTTTCCAGGTAAAGCTATAGAAAAGCAAGATAAATCTCTGACTGCTCTGTGCTAAGAGTTCTCTGCTGACTGAAACAAGCAGAGATTATTTCACTACAGAATGATAGACAACTCAGATTGTAAATGCAGCAGCAATTACAAAAATACCTTGAAAAATAATGGTACTTTTTCCTATAGTACTGCACTCATTTTTCAATTCTGGCTTCTTCAACAAAGAAAACAGATGAAAGAAACAGTAACTTATTCCCCACTCAAAAACGTAAATAATTTACACTGCCAGTCCTCAGAATTATAGGAAATAATGTTCATGAAAAGGCTTCCTAAAGAAAGTGAAGCTAATTCCACAGATTTTGAGGTGTTGGGGGTTTTTTCCTAACTCATAAGCTAAAACCACCTTTAATTGCAAATTTTTAGTATCAGTTGCATCTTTCTCAACTGGAGGAGATCTACAACTGCATGGGCTGTGGGTAACTGAGCTAAAAACATGTCTCAAATGAATAAAAATTTCTGTCCACTGCTGCTGAGCTTCTCAGGTGTCACCTGTGAATCCACCTGGGAACTCACCTCTTCTCCACGTCGCTCCAGTTGCTGAAAAGCCTTTCATTTTCCCTCTGCAGATGCTCAGTTTTGGCCTGCAGCTTTCCCATGCTGTCCAGGCAGTAACCAATGAGTTCCTTGATCACCTCTGCTGGGTTTGGGACTTCCTGCAGCTTCAGAGATCCAAGTCTGAACTGAGACACAAGGAAAGAATGCGTTATTTCAACTGCACCAGAAACTTCACCGAGGCTTTGCTCCAGTAAACTTGAATACATCAAGAATACATCCATCAAACTTGAATACAACAAGAAATACCTTACACTCCTCCAGTTAAAAGGGAGATAATAGTTTTGTCATGTGGAGAATGGAGGAACATGTGGAATAATCTACATGGCAATTACTTCCAGAGGGCCACAATGTTGAGAAGGACTCTGCAGCATCTCTGGGCTGGGCTGAGCCTGAGGGAGCTGGGCCTGGGCAGGCTGGAGAAGGGAAGGGCGAGAGGGGATCCCATCCATCCATCCAACATCTGCCAGGGCTGCCAGAGGCTGGGCCGGGCTCTGCTCGGTGCTGCCGGCGGCAGCGGGAGCAGCGCTGCCCATAAAATCAAGGGCAGCGAGTTGCAGGGCAGCAGGAGGAAGAAGTTGTGTGCGTGGAGGGGCAGAGCCCTGGAACAGCTGCCCAGGGAGGGCCTGGAGTGTCCCTGTGTGGAGCCATGCCAGCCCCAGCTGGACACGTTCCTGTGCCGCTGCCCAGGGCACCCTGCCTGGGCAGGGCATGGGCCAGATCAGCTCCAGACACCCCTTCCAACCCCAAATATTCTGTGGTTCTGTGATTTCTGCAGCTAATATGAAAAATCTAGCCAGCAAGCTGTCACCTCCAGGGTTCAGATGGCAAGTTCTTAATCTTAAAAGGACTCCTCCAATTAAACAGGCAGCCTCATCGAGCCAGCGAGGTTGAAGGATCTGTAATGAACCACTGTGTTTCTTCAGCAATGGGGATGCTGTACAGGACATACAAGATGTGTTTTGCCTGGTCTGGGACAAACAACAGAAAACTGTTGGTTTTGTAATGTTAAAGGAGGAATAGCTCAGCCATACATACAAACCAGTGCCAGCTGAGCTATAACCATGCAAGCCTGGGCGAAGACACATTAATATCCAACACAATAGTTTGAGGGAGTGAAAGAAGGAGAAGGGGTTGTCTTTCTCATCTTCCGATCATCAAAAAGACTGACATAAATTTTGTGGCATTTCCCACAAGAGAGACATATTACCCATTTCAACTTGCACACACAGCTATAACATCTTAAAAAAAGGCATAAATATAAGTGGTACACACTAGGGAAGAGTTCACTCTGTGTTGTGGCACCTCACCTATTAAAACCAGAGATGCAGTTTGATTCGTTTTTTTCCCTCATTTTACTTGGGAGGGCATGGAAAATTACACAAAGATATATATTAAAAAAATTACTATTGCTTGTTAGCGTTTTAAAATGCAAGTTTCACTTCACGCATAAGTTTTGGCTGAAAAAGGCTCGGTGAGAACTGCTCACAAAACATTCAAAGACGCTGTTTAAAACAAGGAGCAGTCCTTCCACATGGACCTTTCATCTGTGGAAGTCTCTGCCACTACACATGATACCATCCTGACCTCCTTCAGCAAGGTCAGCCTATCACAAAAAGTGGAAAACCCAAAGGTTCAATTTCCAATTAGCCACCAAATTCACATGTGCTGTCTCTAAAGCGTTGTTGTCTTTAGCAGGCATACATCTGATGGCTACAGATGAAAAGATGCTTTTAATTTATTTTTGGAAATTAGATTACACTATCAGTAGCCCACAGATTGGCGTGCACCCCCCGAATATCACACTTGCTGTCTGACAGCACTAACAAAGATGGACGTTTGTGTAAAGGAAACTGTTTTTCATCACTTGCAAGCCACCACCATGCTATTTGGATAAAGAATTCACAGAGATAGACAGGCACAGTAGCGCAGATAAATAGCATCACAATGTTTTACCGTGAAGGAAATAGCAAGGAGAGCACATAATTTTTGTCTTCTGCCTTAATATATTCAAGTGAGATCAGGTCAGGTACAGGCAAATATATTTAATCAGGACAAGCAAATTACAGTTTGCACTGCACAAAAAGAATAAAAAATTCATAATCCTAAAAGAGGTTAAATTGAGTAGCAGTAGAATTGTTCTGAAAGCTTGGTACCACTGCACAACCCAAATCACACCAGACACACAGCAGATACTCCAAATGCAATTGTAATTACACACAGAGTATGTGCCCATCTTTGCAGGTGTTGAAGTCCAACACTGATGGTTAATCTTATTTAGCCTTTAGTTCAGGCTTTATGTGAAGCAACTGACTATTACCTACTTTCTCACAATAAAATTCACTGTCCTGCTTCAGTGTCTTAGACACTGAGAACTGTGGACCATTTCTAGGAGGCTCACACAGGTGAGCAGAGCAAAGCCCATCACCAGGAGGCTTAAACTTATCATGCAGGTGCTGACAAATCAACCAAAAAAGGAAAAAAACAGTAAGGTTTTCTGCAAAACAAGTATTCTTCTCTATCTCCCCTCCTCCCACAGACATCTAATCTTAATTTAGGATAGCTGTGGGGAGCACATTATCCAGCTACCTCCAGGAAAACACAGAATGTTTGGATACAGACCTAATTAAAACAAAACTAATGTGACAGCCTGGATTAGTGGAAGGTGTCCCTGCCCATGGAAAGGAGTGGAACGAGATGGGCTTTAAGGTGCCTTCCATCCCAAAGCCATTCTATGCTGCGATCCTGGACTGTGTGGCTGTGCTCTGCCTCCCTCACACAGCACAAAGTTACACGAAGTGCACCAAAATCCCCTTCCCTGAGGCTGCTCCTCCAGCCCGGAATTGTTTTACACCACCTATTTAACACACAGAGACGTCAGCACTAACAATAGCAACGCTGCTATCTCGGCAAATTACAGCTGAGTGGTGTTTGCCCCACCAGGAGCCCGGTGCTGAGAGGCTGATAAGCCAAAAAGAATTATCAAAGCAGGACTAAAACGACGTAAAGAAAAAAGAAATCACAGGGTAGTTCTGCTCTGGAGTCCTGCTGGCATCCCGAACTGGAAATCTGACTGAGGAGAAGATGACAAAGTAACACAATTTTACATCCAAGGATTCTGAATTTGGGACAGGAGTGTAAATCACAGACATAATTCTATTAAAATTAAGTGTTGTGGGGGAAAAAGTGTATCATTAAAAAGGATATGTTAGTTTTTCCCACACACTGCTAAGATTTTCCTTGCAACTAAAGCACCAAACAGTCCAGTTCTTTGTCCTTCATCGCCAAAACCACAGTAGGGAAACTGCAAACAGTCCCAGGGAGATGCAGTGGAAGTGGTTAAAGATCAGGATACCATAACAAACAGTTAACTGGGTGGGATATCAAGATAAACAGCTCTTGCTTACTGCAGGAGTGAAAGAAAACATCATTAACACCTCACTAAGCTAATTTGACAAGCAACAAGTCTTTGGTTTGGATCACGTTTCCAAGGTGATTTTGTAAATTTGTAACGGTGAATTTTAATTTTGTTTTTTTCCTTAGCTTTGTAAATTCCTGCGCTTTGCTGCTCCCCAGATGAATTTAAATTTCTCACCATCCTTACAGCTGCTGTAGCTCTCTGGCTCTGCATCATCTGCAGATGTAACTAATGTGCTTTCTACTTCCCCTTTCAGATCATTCAAGAAAACATTATGTAAAACACTGAAGCACTAAACACTTCATTTATACAGAGAAGGAGCAGACCTGGAAGAGGGCCCAGGGGACAACAGACTGACTGTGACTGATACACTGCTGCCCTTCAATATCTGTTTTATTGTTTGTTGGGATTTTATTTTTCCAAATTTTTATTTTTTTAAAGGCGCAGGAAGATGAACACAGAAGCATTTAGAAAACTGTGTTCCCTTAATCAGAAATCACAGTCATCACGTATCCACCAGGCCTGTATGCTGAGCTTAAGAAATAAGAATTAGAAGCTTATGACAGAAATGTCATTTTCCCCTGACGTCTCATCCTGCCCACTGTTTGTCTTCCAGGGATGAAGAAAGAAGTGAACTTAATCATAAGACACAAAATAGTTCAGAAATAACTGAAAAGTTTCTCAGTTTTTCTTCTAGATGCTTATGCTTATAGGAAGACGTGCTTCACATAAGAAAATAGCAGTTATTAAAAAATGATACAACATATTTTGCACACAAGATTCCAAAACTGAAAGTTACTTTATTGTATAGAGACAGTGAATTTTAATTTTGCCTGAAGTGACACGTATCTGCTATAAAACCTTTGCATTACTTCACTGAATATGAGTTATCATGCCTAAGGCAATAATTATCAGAGGTTATGCACTGAAAGGAGACAGTCACACAGCAATGCCTCTCTTCTGAGTCAGAATCTGAAGCTAAACACTAACAGTGAGTTTATTTCAAATAGCAACAATTTTTCACTGTGTCTATAAGAAAAAAAAAATCATGCTGGAAACTCTCATTACATCTGCTTTGCTAGTTGTGATTTCTCTCTGTGTTAGTAAAATATTCTAGCAACCCTTTCTAACAATATTTTTTACCCACAATACATTTAAGGAATTCTATACTGCCAAGAAATTAGATAGATTCTGTCCTTTGTTGTCCTGGAAGGGTATAGCAGATACATAGCTATACAGATGCATAGATATATAGATATAGATGTATTTATACATATATATGTTATGTGTATTTTGAGCCTCTCTCCTATTAAATCTTAACCCACAGCACTTCAAATTTTCCCTCTCTGTTTTGAAAACTAATTAACAAATAATTTTTGGAGAGAGCACACTTCACAGATGCTTAGGTCTGATTTTGAAATGAAAATATTCCCAGCGTGTGAACTGAATGATAGAGGTTTCATCATTCAAGTCAACCTTTACAGCCTGTTACAGGCTCTATCTAACTCAGCTCACTCAGCCCCTGAGTGAGACACAGAGATCCCTGTGCTCTGCCCCTAAAACAGCATTTCAGACTGAGCTAGCACTCCCACAAACACCTCCATCCTCGCAGACAGATGCTGCCTCCTGCAAGGTATTGCCCAAGCAAGGTCCTTTCACCAGGGAAATATCAAAGAAGAATTTGTGGGGGGGGAAAATGAATTCCAGAGCAGCCCACCAGCACGGAGCAGCTGTGCAGTCCCTGTCTGGCTTCTTGGAGTCTGTGAAAGCAGCTGTGACCCCTGTGCTGGAGAAGGAAAGCCCTGCAGATCCACACAACAACAAATCCTTTTGTCACTGCCCTGTTCCGAGCACAGAATCACAGAATCTGGGAATGTGAAGGGTTGGAAGGGACCCTAAATCCCATCCAGTGCCACCCCTGCCACAGCAGGGACAACTTCTACTATCTCAAGCTGCTCCAAGACCCATCCAACCTGGCCTTGGACACTTCCAGGGATCCAGGGACAGCCACAGCTTCTCTGGGAACCTGTGCCAGGGCCTCTCCACCCTCCTAGGGAAGAATTTCTTCCTAATATCTCACCTAAATTTCACCTCTTTTAATTTCTACCCATTCCCCCTTGTCCTGTCCCTCCCCTTTTCGATGCAAAGTCCTTTTTCCCTGCAGCCCCTGCACGTCCTGGAAGGTGCTCTGCAGTCTCCACACAACCTGCTCCTTCACAGGGTGAACCAACCCAATTTTCTCAGCCTGTTTTTTGTAGCAGAGGTGCCCCAGTCCTCCTTACCATCTCCGTGGCCACCTAAAAAAATCCTACTAGGTGAAGGTGCTAAAAGCTGTACAGGTGAGCTACCCTGAAGTCCCCTACCCATGCCTTTGTCTACTGCTGGTGCTTTAATTCTTTATACTATAGAGTCACTGTCTTAATAAAAAAAAAAAATAAATAAACCTGAAGTAACTGAATTCCAGAGGAATTGCTACAAAAGGAAGTTGTGCCTTGCATGTGAAATACAGCAACTTCATTTTATTCAGTTTGTGACAGAGAACTGGAGCTCTTGCAAGACAGACAGAATGTGATTCCCTGTTAAATATCAGCTACCTCTCCAACTCCACAGACTCTGAAATAAGGTAGAATCAACACTAGGATAAAAATAAGCTTTCACTATGAAAATACCTAAGAATTTAAAAGAGAAAAATGTTAATGAAAATTCATGTACAGGGTTAAAGAATATGACCTACAAATGAATGATGCTGACACTTACACAAAGGAAGTATTGTTACAAGCTTGAATCTGGAAAGCATTATACCATTTTTATTTCTTAAGTCAATCAGTGAGTGGTCTTGATTTTTTAAAGCTGTGCCACTATTATCTCGAGGGAAATCATTCAGCAGTAACTATGACATCCCTGGGTGTGGTAATAAAAAGAGTACACTGGACTTGCACAATACAGTGATGACAATGTGAAAGCAGAAGTTGCTTTTGTAACAGCAAACTCTAGGAAGCTAGAAAAAATTACACAGCAGCATGGAAGCCAAGAAATCTGTCAGGTTACATCAGGCGGTGTAAAAATATGATCACCAACTCCAAAAAACAAGTTTAGCACAAAAAGCCTGCCTGCAACAAACATCCCCCCTGACGAAGGCATTACATCTACTCTAGAGCAAAACAGCTGACGTGATTGATACTTCTGTCAGGTTTTTACCACACACTGCAGAAACCTTCAGAATCACCATCCTGTTAGCTCCGCATCCACTGGAAATGAAATTCCTTCTGGCTTTGCTATTTTCCATGGGAGCAGCTCCCAAGTATTTTTTGGAGAGTGTTCCACTGCTCCTCACATCCTCAACCCTACACATTCATGGCCCTGAGGGCCCCATAGGGATTGGGGTGCAAAGGAGAAAACTGGGAACATCACCAGGTGCTAGAACACACTGATACCCATCCCCAAAAGGACAAGGAAGGCTCTGCTACTCCTTCCACCCCTCATCCAGCCCATGGTCAGCATGGCCAGCAGGCTCTGATCCTCAAAGCTCTTCCTGGACTTGCTGACCGGGAAGGAGCTCGGAGGTCTCAACACCATTTTTGTGGGACCTGCAACTCTGTGCAGTCACAAGAAATGGTGTCACATAAACCTCCTCATACAGGAATTTAACTTTTCACAAGATCTTCTTCATCTCTTTAGTGTAGCTCAGTTACTTTTCCCTAATTTGTCTCCTAAACACACGCACATGCCCAATTTAGTTTAATTTGTTTTAGGACATACTTTATTCCCTGGCTTAGAGTGTTCTTTTCCCTCTGTCATGTTCAGACTCCATAATTTATAGGTAAATAAATTTCTCAGCCAGTATTTTTTTCTGTTGGACTAAAGCTCCATGTAGCTTTGGCTACATACATGTTACTTTCTCTATCCCTCATACCACACAACCTTCCTCTCAATTTCAGGTGCATTTCTTGACTGTGAATGTACATTTAATTTCAAATATAAACCACATCGAAGTAGACAGTGAAAATCCACAGAAAACAGACTTTAATACTGATAGTGTTCAAATGTCACATAAATCTATTTGCATGTTTCATTTCTTTCCTTTAACCCTGTCTCATGTATCCTGTGTAAGAATCACCAGGATAGAGGGATTATCTACATTTTAGGATGCCTGGTTCTCCAGATAGTTTTGGAATTAAAAATGGTAAATGAAAATAGTAAGAACATCACATAATTCTTAAATACCCCCTTCCAAGAAAAAAGAAAGCCATGTACCTAGGTTAGAGCACCAAAAACACCTACTGAGCAAGTAACTACTGGATTTCTTTCATAAATGGCATTACACGTATATGTCTGTCCTGAAAGCATTTGGAAAACTTCCTTGTTTAATCTCTACACTCCTCAGAAACACCATATTTCACATATCTATACCATCAGCTACTTCTGTGAAGCTTAATCCCACCCAGGCTGAAAGGGTCTTTAGCTACTGAATTTTGACAGCTGTGGCATGGTCTGGTCAGGATCTACTCAGGCTGTGATTCCACTGCCTCAAAGTGCTCTGTAACCATTTTTTCAGACTTACTCTAAAAAAAATATTGCTCATGAGGGCACTTCCTCCTAACTAACCTTAAACCTATATATACATACACATACATACAGACACAAACACATACATGTATATATATATATATACATATATACATATACACACACACACATATATATATATATACACAAGATCCAAATAATATCTTTGTGAAAAGTGAGATGTATTTCCAAAAAAGGCATCAACTGAATAAAACTGCAGAGCATCTGTACCACAGAAATGCTCACCTCCCAAGGTCCTAAGCTACAGAAAGCTGCCACTAATTCCTCCCCGCTCCCCCGCCAAATTTTTTTGACCATTGTGCAACTGAATCCCTTAAAATTAGAAATACATTGAATACTAAAATGGAGTGCGGCGATAGTACTCAGCACTTGTAACATCAGGTATTTCTTCCACTTTTTTCCCTTTTTTTTCCCCCCCAATGGTAATCACATAAATTGTTTCACTTCACCAAGGAAAAAAAAAAATCAATCCAATTGGAGTAAAAAAGTCAAAGGCAAAAATCTATAAAAATCAGGTGCAGAATTTACTTTTGTAGAACAATGAATATGGAACAGGCAACTATACCTTATTGTCCCACAAACAGTGATAACATGATTATGTGAAGAACCAACAATTCAAGCACTTTGTCGGATTTGGTATGAAGTAACTATTTCACCATGCAAAAACTGGCAGGTTTGCACATTATGCGTGCTTTTTTACCCTCTTGTATGCTTCCCCTCTTTTTATCATTCCCTTCTGTACTTCAGGCAATATTGTAAATTCAACTCCCTGCCACCCCTCTGAAGCGAGCTAACAAAGAGGAGGGGAGCAGGACACCCTTAAAGGACCTTTATTTTTTTTTTTTTTTTTTTTTTTTTTTCACCTTCTCCCTCATTAATTCCGTGGCTCAGGGCAGGATCAGATGTGTTCCCACCTCGCCGAGCAGGAGCAATGTCTGTGAGCAATGGAACTACTGAAGGCTGGTTTCCTATGGCTATGACTCTTGTGCTGGATCCCCTAATGTCTAAAAAGGTGAGAAATCCAGTCAAAGCTTTTCCCTTATTTAATGCATTCATAACTTCTCTCTCCCATGAGGATTTGCTAGTGTCTAATAATACAGTTGATCTCATTCCACAGCTTTTTCCAAAGCAGGCACATGAATAGGGTCTCTTTTTCTCCATCCAGGCACCTATTTCCATGAAACTAGTAGGAACCTGATATCACTGAGACCTTTACTCCTGTCAAATCTGTTTGAAATTGTCCAGGAGGTTCAGAAGTTATTGGGGGGAAAGGGAGGAGGTAAGAGGCTGGCAGTCAGCAGAGGCACACAGCATGACCACATAAGCTTTGTTTCCTTAGGAAGCAGGGTAAAACACTTGCACTTTTTATTATTTTTAAAACCTGCCCTAAATGAATTAGGAAATCAGCTTTACTTAGAGATCTAAACTTGTTTTCTTCCTTGTTTTTCATGTAATTTATAGTGTGGCAGTAATACAATAGACTCTAGACATAATATCTGGATTCAGGTCTCAGGGCTTAAATGCATGAACAGTTCACAACTGTGTTAATTTAGATTTCAGAGGGAAAGCCTTATGAGATAGCTTAAATCAGAATTTATTTCCTAGAGGCTAAGAACAGAACATGGGCCCATTACCATGCCACACAAACTTATCACACAGCACCTTCCTTGAGTCTGAGGCTTAAGCCTCCCTGAAAGAATGAAAGGATACCTGCCAAGGATTTTTAATTTAATCTGATGGCTTTTTTGGTGTTTTTGTTTTTCTGAATAGTCTTCATTTATGTTAAGGTTTCCAACTCAGAAATTATTCCAGAAAAAAAGCACAACTTATTTAAGTAAAATGCTTAAAGGAGCAGAGTGAAGTTCTTTTTCTGAACAGTCACAAAGCATACGTAGCATGAACACGAAAGACTGAAAAAAGCACCATGCAAGCCTTTATAAAACCTCCAGAGAAGTTTCTACAAACATTATGAAAGGTAGACCCATATAAATATACCTTCAGCCAAAACTCTACAAAATAAAAGCAAGACTTGCAGGAGTGCTGGTGATATTACTGTCGGTAAAGGTTCCAAGGTAACAAAATAGAAATGATTAATACTTCCAAGATTAAAAAAAACACCACCACATTATGTGCTGCATAATAGGAGTATTTTAATTCTACCTGTCAGCTGATCCTATTCCTACATGTGAAGCCCAGACTGCAGCTTTCCTTTAAAAAAATATAATAAAGCAAGTGAAATGTCTGGAGTAATAACTGTCAGATATGAAGACAACTCGTCTTGGGAGCTGCTTCCCTTCAAACACTTGACCTTTAGGCTTTGGGAAGTAATGGAAACTATAAAGTGCTGGGTGAATACACCCTTGGAGCTGACATGCCAACATTTTGCAGTAATCTGGGTCTGATTCCCCCTGAATATGCTGGCAGTAAACAGCTCCAGGATTGCACATGATTTTTTTTTTTTTTCCACCCCCCCCTCTTTGGAAAGTAAATGTATAACCACGTGAATAAGCATGAGATAATGCCTAGACCGAGGCAAAATATAAAAGTGTTCCCAGCTAAGCACTACAAACAATTTTCCAGTGAGTAATAACACTGCACTCATTTAGAACAACCATTGACTATTTTCAGGATGGTATTTTAACCTTTGTTTGAAAAAAAAAAAAATCCCTTCAGAATGCTGACAGACACTTGCTGAAGCCTTCAATATCCAAACACCTAACTGTTTAATAAAAACTTCACTGAATGGAGTTATTCTATCCCATTAAAAAAAAAAAAAAAAAAAAAAAAAGGCAACAGATTGAAGATTGTGCACCTAATCTGAGCAATCAGAACATCTGTGCATGCTGTGCCCCACCCACAAATGTGGAAATAACTCAATGCATCATGAGATATATGTACTGAATACGAAAAAATTCCAGTAAAGCCAAAATTCCAAGCAGCACTGAGTTCATAGAAGGACATAAACACTTCTATAAATTGTCAAGACATGAACAGAACATTTCTTTCCATTCAAGAGCCTAAAGAAGCAAACGAAAAATTAAAAAAAAAAAAAAAAAAAAAAGCCAAAATCTTATTTTCACATAGAAAGAAATCAGTGTAAATTCAGGTTCAGGAATGCAATGCAGGTGAAAAAAACTTTACTGATTTCTCTCTCCCTACAGTTACATCCCTATTCTTGTTGTTCAATTTCATCAACAGGAAAAGATCTCCCCCACCCCTTAGGGTACTCTTTAAGTAAGCTTTAAGAAAAATAAGAACGAAAGGAGTATTTTTAAAAATCGAGGAGTACTTCACTTTGTTTCCTTGTAAAACTCTGTCAGAGAGGTAGAAACCTGACAACCAACATTTGTTCTAGACTACACACTCTGGTAATAGCAGTAAGGATGTTTTTACAGCTCACAGAGATTCTCACTGGGTTGGAGGTGGGTTGAGGGGTGCATTTCCCCCCTTCTTCTGTCACAAGAATAACCCCTTCAACAACAGTGAAGTGTTTGTGACCACAGTGGTCCCAGCACGGAGCCACGAGGCAAACCCAGCTCTCACATGGAATTAATGACACAGGGGTGCAGCTTAAACTTGAACCATTTCCAGGTTCAGCAGGAGCAGAAGCACGTCTTGAACTCCAAACTCATGGTCTGTGGGGCCATTTTCCCCAAAAATATCTGGAGGAACCATTGTGTGACTCTAATCAGAATTACATGTTCTGTCATGTAAGAACAATTAAAATATGATGTTTTTATTCCACAGGTAAAGGCCATTTCAAAGCATTAACTCATCATAGTTCATTACTGAGTGATCAAATGACACTTCAACCTGAATGATATGATTTTTAAATTCAATGTCAGATCCATTCATGGGCACTACGAATTCAACTCCAGCAAGTAACTCTTCTATATGGATTATTATAATAATAAAAGGCATCAAAATCTTTGCATTCAAGAAACCCGTATTAAGTTCTAATAACAGTTCTAATAAAAATAGGTTTTCTGAAAATTCAAATCACCTGAATCTATCTAAAGACAAAAAAATTCCCTATCTTAAATCTCTCACCTAATGAGAACACAATTATAATACATCTTCTCACAATGGAAGTTTCTGCTCAGATGAAAAGCTGGAATGGATTCATTTAGAAAACATTTTTCCCTGAGAATTCTTATAAATTCTCATCTGCAAAAGAAAAATAGTTCATAGATAAAAAAGTTAGACTAAACTGGTTGCTAGCAACACAAACAAAACATTTACTTTCTTTTCCGCATAACACCGTTTTCAAAAGTTTTCGTGACGAAGTATTTAGAGAATTAATGTTTTCTTAAGCCAAGCCAACCCTGGATGAGGGAAAGCATTTCTTCCCTCACCCTTAGGGTCCTACAGAGCACAACTGGAGACTTCATGGGATCATGTTTTAGGACACGAGGTGCTCAGACGAGGCACCAAAAAGCCACATCAGGGCATTTTATTTGCAGAACAAAACAGAGGGGGAAATTTCCAAGGAATCAAGGGAAATGAGTGAAGTCTCCTTAATTTTGCAGTCAGGGACAGCCTTCCTCTGGATGGCCCCAGGAGTTTGTCAGAGGCCAAGAGCAGAACACTTTAGTTATCACAGAAATGCCTCAATGTGAATTTAATCAGAATTTAATTTCATCTTTGCAGTAATTTCAGTGGAGGGAAAACATCAGTGTTCAGGTCTGTTGTATTTTATTTTCTTCATTTTTACTTGCCAGCCAACTAGCCCAAAAGGGGGAATCTGTGGATTTTCTGAAATCTATAGCAGTAGAAGATTTCTTATGGAACATAAAATGCTGGTTTTGTGGTTTTGTTTGGCTTTGGTTTTTGCTTTGTGCTTGTTTGATTTTTAAGCACTCATATTATCCAATTAGGATAATAATATAATATTAAGATACTAATATTGCTATCTTATTTACTACAGAAAAATAAAATACTAGCAGTTTGATCACCTTAAAGAAAAACTGGTTGAGCTAGTGTTGTTTAACATAATCAATAAGAAGAAAAAACCCACTAACCAATCAAGAAAAACAACCTAAAAAGCAAACAAACAACCCAACAAACAAACAAAAAAAAATAACCACCAAAGAACCAACAACCAGAGAACAATGCATATATTGAGGTGATAAAAAATGCAAAATCAGTAAACATATATTTCAGTCAGGAACAAGCTGGAAAAGAAGATACACAGCAGCAAATGCAAGCTGAAGATGGAAAGGTAATTTTTCCTTTAAAGCACATAACTTTGCACACGTCATCCATCAGTTATCAGCATTAAAAAAAAAAAATCAATCACTATTCCAAAATTATGGGCAAAATAAGATCTAAAGGGATGTGTCTGTCAAGAACCCATTTTGGAGGGCAGGTTCTGGTTCTGTCTGGTGACTTGGGGAAGCCCTGCCCAGGAAGCTCTGATGGAATACCTGACTGCAAGACCACCCTACACAGAGCCCTGTGCACAGTGAGAGTGGCAAGAAGTTTAATTTTACAATTTTTCTAATTTTGTATCAGTATTTCACTGTCAAATGGACAGTGCTTGGTGAGACAATGGCATGTTCAGAGCTAAACAGGCCTGACATGTTGATGTAGGTTCTTTTTTGACAAGGATAAAACAAGTACTTGCATGGTCTGAGCTGTCCTCAGGCAAGCAGTTATCTGCACTTTGCTAAATATAACTTCACTGAGGTTCTCAGCAGCCTCCTGCACTGCATGCTCAGCCACAGACCTGCAAAAACCTGGTCCCAAATAACATCTAAAACTGTCCCTGCCTGAGGAAACAGGAGAGACCCACCACCATTTCTGAAACTACAAAACTGATCACTAAGAGCAACACGAGGGTTTCCTTAGGGATGTACAAGGAAAATGCTCCTTTGAGCAAATCCCACCTTGTGCACGCAAAGCACATGGAAATACACGAGGAAACTTTTGAAAAGAACCCATTCCACGCTCCAGGACAGCTGTTTTAAACACATGAGATGTGATTGTTTATCCTGAGATGTAAGCTGGGGGAAGTGGTGCTTTCAAGCCCCATGCAGCTGAACTGCAATGACACTGGCAGTGTGAAACAGCCCAGGCTGGGAAGCAGAATTGTGCTAGTGACTACACCAGCCCACACAAACAGGAGCCAGAGATGAACCAGAGCAGCAGCACAGCACACTGGAATAGGCTCTTTGCTGCCAAAATCCCGAAGTATAGCAACTCATTAAAAAAAAAACAAGACGGGAGATATCCCTGTGCTGTGCCTGACTTGCAGAATTAAGAATATTATTTCATGTTTTGCAAGACCAGAGTCCTGCAGCCAGTAGCCAACACCACTCAGACCAACCTCAGAGCTCACTGGATTTTTTTGGCTTGTTGACATTTAAACAATCACTAAAATAAATAACAGTTAAGTAAGGATGCTCAACAATGCTAAATAATTTCTTTCCCCTTCCACTAAGCCATTGGAAAGCGGTGATGGTAATCACAGCAAATGTTGCCTGAAAATAGTACCAAGGAACAAAAGAAAATAGATAAATGCTACGCAAATTTCTGTTAACATTAATTTTGTCAGAGCACACTGAAACTTGCAAAAGCAGCATGTTTATTGTCTCTACATTTTGCTTTTATCTACTGAAGTGTAGCAATTCAAATATGCTGGAAATTAAAACAAAAATGATGCCATGTTAACTGAACGTGGGGATGAAATTTCCAAGAGGCAAAAGAGATCTGATAATAATTTCATCACCTTTTTGTGTTGAAATCTACCTGAAACACAGCCTTCCATAGCAGATGCAGGAATCTCCATTGTTCAGCCTTTAAAAAAACATTGGAAATACTTGGGTCTTCAAAATCCAGAAGTTTAACTTTAAAAATAAGTGCAATTTGTCCACTATCTGCCCAACCCAACTTCCAGCTATTTGGGGTTCCTCAGAGATAATGAGTGGACTAACCCAAAATACAAAATTCCTGCACCAAGAACTAGAGATCAGCTACCTCCAAAACACATGGAACGGAGAAAGGTGTTTAAAAGGTAACAGAAACTGCACAAAGGTGCAAAACGGACGTTGTCTCTCCAAGTTTTCACGCTTTTTCCAGAAAGGTTGTATCTCACACATCTGAGCACTTATATTTGGAAGATCATACGGGAACAGCAAATTAATCTATTTCACCTCTCTCTAAATAAATTTGAGCAGAATCTTATGAGATAGGAGTTATCAGGTATTTCAAGAATCAACATTCATGTGCATAGAATCATCTACTGCGTGCAGAATTAAGTAGCTACAGCTCGCAGCAATCAGGATTTCTCTTTCTTAAACCTGAAGTTAGAGGCAGCTTACCACAAAAGATCACAGTCACGACCACCTGTGTTATGTCTGAATGAGATTCAGAGAGCCCCTTTCAGAAAAGAAGATGCTCCACCAAGTGAATAAACCCTCTGTGGCTCTAGAGATTACAGAGTATAAGAAAGAGGTCCAGGAAATCAGGCTCCTGTTTCCTTCTAAATAAAGTCTCGGGAATTAACTGATATCTTACCTTCCTGCAAATTTCATAAATTAACAATTTGGGGCAGTATTCTACAACAATAATTAACTGATATTTTACTTCTGTATAGATTTCACAGATCAGTAATTTAGGGCAGCAGTCAATACAAATAAGAGAACCGCAGCTAAAACTGTGCAATTGCAAAACTGCTTTTAGAGACATTATTCTCTTCCCCCCACACACAGTGAGGCAGATCTCATCAATGGAGAACAAAACACTTTTGTCATACCACTCCCAAGAGGAAAGACAGCTCTCTGCAGAACTGCAAGATAATTCACGTCAAAATGAGGAGCAATCCTAACTACTATGAAAACAAATACTGTATTTCAAAACCCACTGGGAGGAGCCCATTGTGCAAGAGGTCAGGATACTTAGTGCTCCTCTACTTCAGATCATTAATTGTAGTTAAGGATGGATTTATTTATAAATATAAGTTCTCTATCATGCCATGATTATTGCCTCTCTTCTGTAAACCAGTAACACAAGTCATACATACAAGCTTCCTTTTCCTTTCCACTGGTTCTCAAGTTAAAAAATAGCAACTGAAAAGCAAAATCCAAACAAGATGACTCCTCTCACTTTTCTCCTTGATAAATTGGGAGCAACATTTAAATATAACATTATATTTATATAGGCTGTAAGTAAAACAAACAAGAACACAAATCAACTGTGATGGCTGACTTGTCCAGAAAGCAGACACTTCCTGGCAGAAAAGTTGGGAAGTTGCCGTGTTGGAGGAGCAGATGAAACAATCCCTCCTATTACAAGAACTTCAGCTTAGTGAAAAAGAAAGCACTTTTCAGTTCAGGGGAAGCCTTTCTACCTCTGCAATTCTAAACTGGGCTCATACTATTGCAGACAAAGGACACTGGGATGTGGCCTGGAGAGCTGGAAGGTGGAATCTCACCGGGTAATCAGCAGCCGTTCACGCTGTTCTGAACAGACTGGGCTCCTTCCACACACCCTTCAGGGTGAAATCGGATGTTGGACGGATTGTGGAGGTCTGGAGAGCTCAGCACAAGAAAAACAAGGAGCTGCTGGAGCAGGTCCAGAGGAAGCCACGGAGCTGCTCCAAGGTTGGATCTCCTCTGCTCTGGAGCCAGGCTGGGAGAGCTGGGGCTGCTCACCTGGAGAGGAGAAGCTCCAGGCAGAGCTCAGAGCCCCTGGCACGGCCTAAAGGGGCTCCAGGAGAGCTGGAGAGGGACTGGGGACAAGGGATGCAGGGACAGGACACAGGGAATGGCTTCCCACTGCCACAGGGCAGGGCTGGATGGGACATTGGCAGTCAGGAGTTGTTCCCTGGCAGGGTGGGCAGGCCCTGGCACAGCTGGGGCTGCCCCTGGATCCCTGGCAGTGCCCAAGGCCAGGCTGGACACTGGGGCTGGGAGCACCTGGGACAGTGGGAGGTGACGGGGGGTGGCACTTTCGGATGAGCTTTAGGGTCTCTTCCAGCCAAAACCACTCCACAATTCCATGACTTTAAAGTGATTCAGTCAAGTAGTGAAAAGCAATGATACAAAAAACCTGGAGCAATTTAATCCCCTAGAGTGAAATATTAGCCTATTTTGGCCCTACTCAACTTGTAAGAATGTAAAGGGATTACAGTTTTCTAGGGTTAATATTTTCAGCCATGGCACACCATGATTTCAGGAAAGGTATCTTACAACTCTTATAGCACTATGTGATAATTATTCTATTATCACAACAAGGTTCTCTGCCACTCTCTCGTCTTGCAGAATGCTGAGGCAACAAACCCTTCCAGCCCTAACCAACAAGAATTATCTCAAACCAAACCAACAAAAAACAAAACAAAACAAAACAACCCCACACACCAAAAAAAACCAAACAAAAAAAAAAACCCACAAAACCAAAACAAAAAACCTCAGAGAAACAAACAAATAAAAAACAGCCCAATGAACAAAAAAACCCAAATAAACAATTAATGCAAGTTTGTTTACCATTAATCATCTTCCAGAGCATAATGGGTTTAGAGTTCCATTTTCCACAGCATCAACCAGTTTGTAGTTTTTACAGAATCAGCCCCCTTTCAGAACAAATGCATGTTTACAAAGACTTACAATAATATGCCAGCCATGGAAGAGTTTTTGATGTCAAGGACTCCATTATATGTTTGGGTGGAAGTTCAACAACAGCTGCTCCAGATTTAATGAAGGTAGTACTCAAGGGACCGACATTTCCTGGATTTATTTATGGGAGCTTACAGAAAATGTTCAATATGTACCAAAATATACATTGTTCAGAGACTTTCATGCTTGAGAGTGAAACTCTCAATGTTTGATTCATAATGGCTATTTCACAAGGGCTTACAGGAAATAAAACTGTTTATTTTAATTGCATACAGCAAAAATGTTAGAAAAGAAAGATTTATGTTCTCTAGTGACAGTGAATGTTTTGGGTTAATTTGTCATGGTTACCATGGACAGAAAATAAAGGAATACTATTCAAGCACTACTCCAATTCAAGCACTACTCCAATTCATAGACAACTTAAAGTATCAGCAAATACTCAAGTCCTGTGGGCTCTCTTTTTAATCATTCATGTAAGCTAATAGCACCTTTTAAATACAGCATAACTACCTGTGCAAACCCAGCATTTTACCTTTATTTTTCTTTCCCACTAACAGAGTTTTTTCTTATTTCCTGTTAATGAAAAATAAAAAATAACAACAATTACACAATACTCAAAAGACTGGATAGTTGTGATCTCAAATTATGTCAAGGTGGTTTTCCACTCCAGCTCAGGGTTTCTATTCTTGTTTGACTGTAACACGACAATTTCTTTAAAACAAACAAGAGTGTTTTCCCTTTTCACTTGCATATTGTCCAAAAAAAAAACTATGAAGAAACAGATGAAAAATTATGCATCTGCCTATGCTTATTGAAAGGTCAGGGAAATTAGTAGTACGAGGAGAGTTTTGATAAAGATGAACACTGGAAATTGGATTACAGTGTGTCCTCTGAAAACAGAAATCAAAATGCAAATTTTAAAAATATTCTACATTTTACCTTTTCTTTTCTTTGAATAATCCAATGTCTGTATTGGCCAATGCTTTGAAAAGCAGAACCACTGCCTGCAGGTTCACACCTAGTCTATGGAGATTTTAGCTTTTCACTGTTTTATCTTTGTTTTCCTGAATTTGTGACCAGACAATGGTCTGGTCACACATTGCCAGTTGTTGTTGTGTTTTCTTACACTGTTTCAGCTATTAGGGTATTAACTGGTAAGATGACAGAGCACAAATTAATGTCAGACTGAGCAGAAATTAATGTCAGAGCATTACAAATGCACTTTGTCTGCCTGTTGAAATACTTAATTTTCAGCATCATCGCACCTATCCCAAAACTTCTTCCTCTTGTATTCTGAGCTGCCAACTCTGTCTTCAGCAAAAAGAAAACAGAAAACAGCAAGTGACAAATTTCAGCACAAATCAGTGAGCTTAATTATCTTGTAACAGATAAAACTCTCATCCTCCAGCTACTTCTTAGGCCTCACAAAGCATTAGAAAACTCAAATACCCTTCTGCAAGTGTGAGCTTCATTGTGCCTTTCTGCTACAAATCACTGTGAACTGTGACACAAAAATCAGGAGTTTGCCTTCGTTTTTCTTTCTACTATTCCACTGTTTTTCTCCTTTCCTTCAAAAGTCAACCCCCTTTGCCACAGACTATTTCCCTCCCATTATTTTTTCACATTTGTTTATCGGTACAGATGAATGTGTGCAAAGTTGAGAGTAGTTCTTTTAACTTAGATTACCTGTTTGAAGTATTGTTCAAATTGAAGCCACTTCACTGTTTTTTCATAAAAATGAACAGAGAAACAGAATTTAATTGAAAACCAAGTGTACTTCTCAACTTCTGTTTGTTCTTTTCTAACACCTGCATTAAAAAAGTGACAACACACAAGAACAATTCTATTTCAATAGAATTGAAATAACCTGAAGCTAAACAGTTTTTTTGCAGTATACAGCTGAGTGACAAATCATTTATTTACACCATTTCCTTTACAAGGCTATAGAAATCATGATTATTTAACTTAAAAGTTAAATCTCCTGAGTGCAGATTCACACGATTCACATGCCTTCAAATTTTCCTCCAATAACACAAAATTGGATTAGACAATCTCAGCCACTGCTGGAGAGGGATATTAACAAAGCACAGCATCCACTTCTTCTTGCCTTTGGCTAATGAGCACTTCTCCAACTTTTACTCACATTCTCCACAGGTTGGACTCCAAAGTCCTCACCCTCTTTTCATTAAGACTTGTCCTTTCTAGTTTAAACATTTCAAATTGTTGTCATTCAGAAAGAAATGTAAAGAAAGGGGTCAGTAATGGCACTAGGAGAACAAAAACTTGTTTGCTTTTGTCAAGTTAAACTCTAGCTCTAATGACCCATGCAAAAATAATCATAAGATTTTTCATTGTCCCAAAATCATAATATAGGGTTATAAATATAAATATAAAATATAAATATATTTATATATATTATATATATTTATATTATAAATATAAAATATATTAGCTTTTTTTTTTCTATATGGTTTTTGGTATTTTTGAGCTTTTAAACCATGCATTTTAAGCTTTGCCCCTAATGTTCACAATGGGGACTGCCAAAACTTGAGTGAAAGCTAAAATTCTTACTCAGCTATGCAACTGTGGTAGGCAGACTTCAAATAAACAATATTAAAAAAAGAACAGTAAAATGTATCCATTCTGCCTTCAAATCTTGTATATTACTGTTTAGTTTGGATGTTTCCTATACCAGTACTTCTTTTTCTTTAAGACATGACCTAAAGGGGTCTAGATGCTACTGATATATAGAGAAACTCCATGCAGAAAATGTGAAATGTAATTAAAATTATATTTGATCAACAAATACAGGAAGCAGACTATACCTTAAGGAAGTGAAGCCCTACAATTAGCACTGTTTTTCAGTCTTCTCTTTCTCTGTACCATTTAATTCCAGAGCAATTTTCCCCACCAAAACTCATATGCTAGCCCAGTAAGGCTACAGTCATCCCCTCAGTCCTTAGAACAGCCTGAAACCCATTTTTCATGTATAATAATCCAGTTACCAACATCAGAAAGCTCATCCTAAGTCCATTAATTGCCTTTCCATCACAATATGGTGGCAGTGAGCAGCCTTAATCCAATTTGTAAATAACATCGTCAAAAAAAAAATTTTAAAATTAATTAATTTTTCCTCAATATTACTGCTCAGCCTGCATTATTCTCTGCATTTAGCAGAGCTGAATGAAAAGTGAGAGCTATTAACAGCTTTCTTTTTAGTAGCAATTAGCTAATTAATGGCCTTTTTATGGGGCTGGCTCCTGTCACCACCCGCTCCAGCTCTGACTCAGGTCACCAGGCAGCGCCAGTGAATCACTGGATTTGTAAAAGTGGAACTTTTATGATGCAGCTGAGACCTTACCCTCAGCTTTTTCTGCCCCTCCCAGACAGGCAGAATCACTCTTCTCAGAAATTATCTCTTGCCCAGTAGGGTTGTGGAAGAAGCATCAGCAAGTCCAGACTTGTAATTATTCAGAAGGCATCTGTTATTTTTGTCTCTCCTTTCCATTTGCCTGGAGCTACTGAGATTGCTCTCCTTGCAAGGCTGAGCTGGAAAACAACTGTCAACCTAAAATTCGAGGTACCTGTCAAAAAAACCATCAACTTTTCAATCTCAACCAGCACACCTGAAGTGAGCTCAGGGGCTGTTCCCTTCTGTTAGCAAGCCATATACAACCATCACTTTGATGTTTCTCCTTACCAAAATGGTGCTCCTGTGTGAGGGGTTTCTTTTGGTTGCTGTTTCAAAATTGATGTAAATGCACAATGCTTCCATTGTTCACTCAGAACTAGCCATTGCTTTATATTGGACTTGTTATTTACAGCAGTCAGGTTTCAGGAGTTACACCCCATTTCAGCCCCACTGAGGCTCAGAGCACAGTCCTGTCTCTGTGGTTCTCCAGTCGAGCCAAAAAAGAAATAAAATGTAAGTTTATATGAGCCTTAGTACCAGAGTCGAAAGAAACTTCTTTCAAGGGAAGACTGGAACTTTTATTCACTCAGACTGCCAACCTGAAACTGAAATAGCTGGAGGGCAAGGCCTTAAAGCAATTCCAATCTGGACCAGCCACGTCAAGATTTTTAATATTTAAATCTGCTACCTTCCCACAGGTCATAAGATTGTGCACTTGTCATACAATTCAGGAGAGAAAAAACAGTCTGGGTATGGAGCTGAGACTCCTTTTTAATTAATTCAGTGATCCAATACTCTTAAAATAACTGCATGCTTACAGCAAGGGGCTCGAGAGGGCTGCCACATCTGGGACTTTATTAGGATCACGGAATATCCTGAGTTTGATTCTCCTGATGGGTCCTTTCCAAGTCCAGGTTCTGGCCCTGCAGAGGACAGCCCCAACAATCCCACCCTGTGCCTGGAGTGCTGAGGAAAAACCACATCTGACACCTACAGCACAGGGCTGTCACAGGTGTTGCTGTGTTTTTATTCACAAATAAATAAAGCTGGTGCAGATACGACCCAAGGAGCACTCAACGTTTTTCTCTCCATCACCCAGATCAGCAGGAACAGACCCATGAAGGTTAATGAATATAGCCTGTATAGCACCAATTTGTAACCAATTTTGAAAAGTTATATTTAAGACTTTAATCAACTTATGTGGCCTTTTTTGAAGGAACAAAAAGAGAAGTGAATACACATGTTAACTTCTCTTTTTGAGATGTGAATGTAATTTTTACTTTATAAAACAAGGTGCCAACAAAATTATCATGGAATGATATTGATCTAATAGTCTTGATTCCATGATAAAATTCAACAAGTTACAAACTTAAGTGTGCTCATCTATGTAATATCTTCCTTAGTAACTAATGGATTGTCTTTGTGATACAAATATTTTTGCTTTTCAGATTCAGAAGAGGAAATGGATCAGTCTCAGCTGTCTAAAGATTTGCTAGAAGAATTAAAAATACTGTGGAAATTATTTTAAAGATTGGCACAGAGTATTTCCAAGTCTGCATTAGACCACTACAGTAACTGCAACCCACCAATGAGAGTTCTGAAAGACGCTTCCAAAAACACATGAGATACAATAAAAGTGATGGCCTGCAACCAGGGCTGAACAGAAGCCCTTCATAACTCAGGAACTTGGTGAAAAGAGCAGTGCTGCAAGCTTTTCCAGCATATTGTCCAGTGGGTGAGTAACCAGCAGGAACCACCCTGTCCTGGGCCGGCGCTGCCTCCCCGCCTGCCAGCTCAGGCTTCACAGCAGCTCCAAAATCCACTGCTAAGGTACATAGGCAGGGACTAAAGACTGAGCTTAACTCCTTTTGTTTGCTTGTTTGTGAGCCTGGAGTGATGTCTGGAGGGGAAAAAAAAAAAAAAAATGAACAAAAATGAAACAAGACACCATTCTCTGTTCGGTTTCTAAGACCATCAGAGCCAACCTCGTGCTGTGTGTTTCTTTAATTATGCAATCATCCTAAATATTCACACAGTATTTCTTAGTTTTATTGAAATATAAACTTGTAGGGATAAAAAGCAGGCTGAGAAACATCAGACAAGTTATACAGATACCCAGTGTTGCTACAACGTGGTGATCACACTCTACAGAAGATAATCTTGTTAAATGAACAAACTGCTTGCACACTGTGAATTTAAGGGAGATTGTCTCTTTTTTTCACATGTTTATTGTCTGGTTTCCACAGCAATACACTGCCTGTTTGTTTTGAACATGACATGGAGAGCGCATTTGTTCAAGGCACTATTTTCTCAGCTTTATACTGTACGTGCACTGATGGTCTCGGGCCAAAGGAGACTCAGGACTCCGAATGCACAAAACCCAAAAGGATCCAAAATGAACTTTGGCCAATCCCAGTTTTAGAGCACCAAAATGTCAAAGTTACAGCTGTTCTGCCTTAATGAAGACATGTACTGCCCAGCTTAACCCAGTCCTTCTCCCCTTCTCCCCACGAGGGAGGCTGATGACCCCGTGTCAGTTTATCTCACCAAATGTATGTATTTCACCCAGAGGTTTCCTGCTTTGTGTCCTTCTTTTCTCACCTCCATCTCCAGCCTCCACACAGGCACAAAACACAAAAAAAGAACATTGCACACAATTTTACAACTACTCTTATTCATCCACAGAACTGCCACCACCAAGAGTTTAAGACAACACTAATTTGCTTTTCCCAGTCTCAAAAAGCACTAAATTCAAGCACCAAGACATTAAACATACCCATTTCACTTCCAGCGTCTAAGTTTTGACCTTTGCTCAAGTCTGTCCAATATGGAGGATTGCTGGCAAAAGCTACAAGCCCAAACTCTCCTCAAACCCTTTCAAGAGGGTTCCTCTGAAGAAACTGTAATGCATTTCTCCAATTTTGAACAACTCTTTCTGTTAAATTCTAAGGTTCTAAGGTTGCTAACTGGTTTGAAGCGATCACATCTTTCAACTCACTTTTATTATAAAAATCAAGAAACTGCCTGGTTTCCTCATGCTAACCATTTCCACCACTTGGAAAATGCACTCAGACACTTTTTTTTTGCTCTCCATCTCAAAGTGATACCTCATTTCTTCACTCTGCAGATGATAAGCCTAAAACAGATATATGAGTCAAGAGCCACAGCACTGCCCTGGCACTTTTGAAAATCTTTGGTTTCTGATACAACTTTCATTCCTGGATTTTATTCTGCCTTACCTAATCCACCAAAAAGGGGCAATGAAATGCAGAACTCGCGTGACAGATTCTCACTTCAAAGCAAAGCAAGGATCAAGATAAAGAGTAACACAAGATATAAAAAACTGATGTGGGAATTCACTGACATTTTATTCTCTGAACACATGAAAACAGAGCAGTGGATACCTCAAGGACACAACCTGCAGGGATGAAATCCTCAGGTTTTATGGAGACTTTCTATCTACAGTAGACATGAAACATGTACCACACATATTTTAGGCTTGAACAACAGTACAAATGTAAGAACCACAGCCATTACTTATTTCACTGAGTCTCAAATCCTCAGACATTTCAATAGAAATAATTAAATCCAGCTTTCATGTAGAATATGGAAACTTCTACAGCGCTACCTCAAAAAAATCTATTGTGATATTCCTCATCCACAGATTTCCTTAGCAATCTTTTTTTTTTTTTTTTTTTTTTCCCACTTTTAGGTCAGTCTAAGTGATCCTGACATTCTCTTCTTTGGACATGAGTAACTATAGGAATGTTAAGCCTTGATCCTGTCTTGCAGGGGGATTTTTTTGTAAAGGAAATTTACCAGCCAGAATTACATTTTCATTCTGTAATCCCTTTAGTATTTTAGCAGACTTGCCTATTACTTTAATTCCAGACTGACTACAGCACAGGCAGCTTCAGATTTCAACACCAACAAGTGGGATAGGATACCCACTGCATGCTGACAGAACAGTAGCACATTTTCAAGTCTTCCATAACTTCCCATGGATTTAGCATTAAAACCAGACTTGAGCAAGCCAGAAATCAGTTGAGCCAATTCTTTTTGCTCTCTTGGACACCATTTATTTGAGGAGAATGGTAATTTAAATGTTTTCATCTATGTAATATCTTCCCTAGTAACTAATGGATTGTCTTTGTGACACACAAATATTTTTGCTTCTCAGATTCAGAGGAGAAATACTAATGGAACATCTTGGTCTGTGCTGAAGTGATGGCAACTTTTTTCAGCATTATTCAGAAACTCAATAAGACTAACAAGAATATAAGCCTAGCACAATTCACAAAATATTTTTCAAAAAGAAAGCATTTCTTCTCTTAATTCTATCAGTTGCAGGTTTTTTTCATTATATTATTCTGATTATCTTCTGTAAACTCAATTTTTTCTACCTAGTCTTTTGTACTTTGACACTCCTACTTAAGCAGGAAAAGCCTCATTTAAATGTGCTTTCTTAAGCAAGAAACAGTGAGACTTTTGATCCTTTAAATGTTTTAAATCTTGTTGATACAGATCTATGTACTTGATTCAACCATCTGTATGGTCTTTATTACCTTTTCTAAAGGCAAGGCAGCATAAAGCAAATTAATCAAACAAGAATCAATCACCCTTTATATCTGTGTATAGGAAATCCACCATAATCTGCACACAGAGAACACACAAGCTAAAGAAACTAAATCAAAGATAATGGCTTTGTTATTAAAAAAAACCCCCAAAAACACCAACCAAACCCCAAACCTACATTCCCATTATTAACTCGCAGCATTATTAATTCCATCTCATGTTTCTGTAATATTTTAATACCTCACTTCAGGGCAGCCATGAAGAATTTTCATAACTTCCACAGTGATGGGAAGACAGATATGAGGTTAGCTCTGAACTCCAAAAACTCCCATGCAGCAGCCCTGGCTGCTGCCAAAAGATCACAGATGGATGCCATATGAGCAGCTGAGACCGTGATGCTGAAGGGGAGCCATGGAAATTCTTTGCTTGTAACGTACTCGTGCAGTTCCAAGGTGTAACATGCACCCAACTCAGTGCCTTAGCAGTTTTGATCTTCATCTTGATAATTTTATAGCTGTGCTCAGCAAGAAGCTTCAGGAAAGGGAATCAAAAAAAGCAAGGTGACAGAAAATTGAAGTGAAAACATTGCAAAAAAAGATGAATGTTACGAACAGACCATGAGAGACAGAATCAGTTTCGAGATTTTTTTTTTTAGCTGATTTTTCGTGCTAACAGAATTTAGTGCAAAAATGTAATTATGTTTTTCTTTACAAATCCAGACACTGATTTTATCACAGTGACTTTTTTTTTTTAAAGGAAAGGAACAGGCTTTCACTTCTGTTCAGAATGAAGTCTCCAAGTTACAAGCTATCTGTGATTTAAGTCCTTTTGTCTTTTGATAATCAAGAACTGTCTGCAGAGAGAGCCCAGAAACAGCTTCTCTAATACTCCTAAATTGCATATGACTAATCCAGGGGAGTGGGATGGAAAAGGGGGATGGAAATCTGCCTGGGCTGAGTCACTGTGAAGGCACAGTAAAGAATGACTGCTGTGCAAGTCCAAAGCTATTGAGACATAAATTGGCTGACCTAGTAGCCAGTTTTTAAGGCTTAGCACAAATATGAGAACTGAGCCCTCCCTTGACATCTCACACTTCCCCTTCCAACAAATGAAATTTCTGAGTTGCAATGAGAAATAATTTTCAACTTATGAGGATGCCACATAGCTGAAATGATCAAAATTTAGAAGCTTCAAACTGAAAAGCTGCTTCAGCTGTGTTTGATTGTTTGCTCCAACAGGATCCAGCTAATGGACTGAACAATAAATAGTATTTCTGAAACCCAAACTCACTTGTAATTGTGTTTGACAAATAAGTTAAAAGTTCCAGGTTCTTTTTCTTGGCTATCTGTTCTACTGCTGGCTTAAGTGCTGCATATTACTCTCTCTCAGCAGTGTGAACTTCCTCGTGAAACACTTGGAAAAGGTAAAACAACAAGAATGACAGGCTGAAATTCTTCAGAGGATACATACACAAAACCTCCCTAAGTATGAGAAGGCCAACAGGCAGACAGATCAGCTTTTAAAGTCACCACATAGAGAGGACTACGAAAAACCAATTTCAGGAAAAAAACCCAGCATTTTCATAGTGTTAATTCCCAGTGGAACTTTCAGCAAAAAGATATTTTATTTGGAAAGAAGTGTCCAAACTGAAATACCTACAACAGCACTACTATAAAACTATCTAGTGTCCATGCCATTGCCTGCAACTGCTGCCATCCCCACCAATTACAATAGTGCACACAGTAAAATACAAGAATCCTATGACCTAACATGCTCTGAAGCAATCATTTGAAGGGTTTATCTACAGAATGTTTTAAAATTAGCTGCCATGCCCATGGGAAAGACCTGATGGAAACTCAAGATCTTGCCTATCTTCCATAGGTGTCAAGTTGATAATGAATGGAAAATTTACGGCCTGCTAAACAGCTGGGCATCTACAGCAACCAAAAGATAATCCTTGGAAAACAAACACTGAAGGAAACCAGATCCTATCTCTCAAACAACCCTCCTTAGCCCATGGCTATGAATACTCACTCTTCTTCACTGAGGACAGCAGCTGGGACCCGTAACAGGATGAGCTCCCAGTTAAATGCCCAACTTGAGGGCAAACCAAGAGTCCATTCAGACATCACTTGGGAAATCCTTAATTACTGGAAAAAAAAAAAAAAAAGCCCTACGGCATTCAAATATGTCTTAGCTACAACTTCAGGTTTTATTGGTACCTCTTTTTCTAAAGTAAAAATGCATGTTCACTTCTCAAAAGGCATGTTCCTTCAAAAAAGGAACCTATTAACAGGTTAAACGTGCTTTTTCAAAATTTGCTGTAAGTTTCCAGTGGGGTGTCTGTAGAAATACCAGAAGGTCATGGTGCAATCCAAGCTGTGTTAATGTAAGAGACAGGGTTAGTTCCTCAGCTATCAAAAGTCTGTAGCTTGGGTGTTAGCAGCAGCCAATCTATGCTATTTGTCAGCAATAAGCTGGTTTTGAGCACTACCCAAAAGCTTTAAGAACTTCAAGAAATACAGCCTCCATCTTGTCACACAGTACTCAGAAAACAGTAATTACACAATATCCATGATGGATTCCAGCAAATATTACACACTGACACCACATAAATGTTAACTCTGCACTATAAATTTACTTTTCTGAATTCTAAGAAACACAAAAAAAAAAAAAAAAATGCTTTCCCACATTTTCCCCTGTATCTCCCACAGCACATCCCAATGTTCAAAAACTAATTTCAGAATATTTTTTCCTTAGCTGCTCCTTTAGCCTTAGAGCAAAATACAGATTTCCTTCTCAAATCAATGCACACCCCCCTGATCTAAAGCTACAGAGAGGTCAGTATAGCCTGGAGAGCCTGAGGTTGCCATCATATACCAGTAAGTTGTAACATTTCATCTCTGTTTTTAAAAAGAGTGCCTATGAGAAAGACCACTCTCCCCTGATTGCCATTTTCTCTTCAAAGGCACTAAAACAACAAGGCAGAGAGGGGTTTTGTCACCCACCAGACTACTGAAGCATTAACAGCTTTATGGAGAAACCCACATGAATTTTTCAACAAATGTGACTACATTTCTTTTACCACATGGAAATATATTTCTTTCCAATGTCATGGTCTGGATCAGGTTTAACGTTGTAGCTGAAAGGAAAACACTCCTGTGTCATGGAATTGATGTTATTTTCCTAAACCATGTGACCTGACATGTAGGGACTTTAATTTCTTTTTTAATTAAAGTAGCTGCCATTTGTTGAATGACATCATTTTCCATGCTCAAGTACATAAAATACCCAGTTTTGTAACTGTCACTGAGCAAAACCTGCAGAGTCACTCACACACCATGAAACACAAGAGTTTCTTCAGGTAAAAGCAACAGAGAACTAAAAATTAATTTACTAAAATCCGAGATTGGCAGATAACTGAGAAACATTTCACTGGACTCAGTTTTGATGAATCAAAACCAAGGATGTCAGATGTGGTAAATTAAGCAAAAAGCAGTTGCAGAATTTTGTTGACCTCTGAATTAGCTGTGCAATCACACAGAGAGCCTCCACTACCAAACGATGGTGTAATGAAATTTTAACCAAAGAAGGACAGACAGACACGTCACTGACTCAGTTTTAAGCTTCTCTTTTTCAATAAGGAAACTCTAACACTCCTGAAGGACCAGTATGATAAACTCTGAGTTTAGACAGATAGATTTTGTCCAAATCTAGCTTAAAGCCTTAAAATTGTAATTTTAAAAAAAATTAAATATTAAATTTAAAATACAAAAATCTTTTATATGAAAAAAATTGGTTTGAGAAGGGAGAAAGGTCCAGGGTGGGTGTCTCACCAGCTCTAGGTTTACTGGGATTAACTAGCTCAGCTTTATCAAGCACTACAGCACTGTCAGAAAAGAGACATTTCCTCCTACCACACTACTGACTTTCACAGGAAAAAGAAACCACAAGCAAACCCACAACAAAACATTACGCTGTCAAGAGAAGACAAGTTATTGTTAAAGCAAAACACCTTTAATAATTGCCATTAAAAATTTTCAAGAAGTTAACAGAAGTTGTCTTTAAGATCCATACCAGCCCTAATTATTCTATTATTCTGCAAGACATGGAAAAGACAAAATTGAGCATATATTTATGAATATATATCATTATACACTTATGGTTTACAGGTAAATCATTCAAATATCATGACCATCATCTTTGAACACACACATTCTCAGAACACTGCCTGGGCACACTTCACCTCCTGGCTCTTACCAGGGGAATTAACACCATCTCAAACACATTTGCATTCTCTAAGAGCTCTTTCAGTACCCAGCAAGAAGAACCAGCAAGAAGTTAGGGGAGCTTTAACACAATGAAGAAATTGTTCAGAAAAACACGTGGAACAAAAAGCTCATGCTTTTGTAAAACGAAGAAAGGAGCACAACAGATGTGAAATGGTTTAGTGGATCTTTCTGTTTAGACAGACCTGGAAAATGGAGTCTCCTAACAAATAAAAGATAGCAGGCAATTCCTACAGGCTTCACAATTCTCCACGACAATTCCTGATTTGTTATTATTACCACTAAGCTCTTTAAACAACTTGGACTCTGAATAATATACACAGAAGTACGAGAGATTATGGATAAAGGTACTAATTTCAGGGAAGTGGCACCCTCTGGAAGCTTGTTACCCCGAGCTGACGTGGTGGGGTTAGGCAGAACGCACGTGTAACTCTAATTTTGGCATCCTGCTGATTATGTATACTGCTCCTGCTAGCCTCTCCACAACAGCGGTCTTGATTAAAGAGCATTGTTCAGGAAGGGGAGCACATGCATTTGCAGATGGCATAAACATGCTGCAGTGACTAAACAATGTTTGATGAGCACATGCAGCCCTGGCAGAGGCCCAGCTTGTGTTCTGCAAGCCCTGCCTGACAAATTTGAGATAAAACACACAGCTCGGCCATGAGGGGCAAAGGCAGCAGCTCCCCACTCCCAGGCTTAAAAACAGCTGGCAATAAAGGTGTGTAAATAGATGTCAAACTCCTCAGTTTTAGGTATCAGCCCTGTCCCACAGAAGATAAACCCAAAATTAAGTATCTGGTGTCCTTCATCTTGTGTTAGGGTTTTCAAGTGGGAGAGTGCTCATTTTTACCAGACCCTTATCCAAAAAAATACTACTCTTATTCTCTCCACATTTTATCTGCCCTGATTATTTCCCACAAATGAAGACCCTCAGTGATAGTGGATAAGGTCAGTCTTATCCTGTGCAAATTTACATCATGGCAGTTGTTTTAGAAAAATTGATTTTAAAAAGTTCTTGAGGACCACATTCAAAAAGGAAAAATTAAAGGACTGGTACCTTCATGTTCTTTTCCTAAGAACATCCTTTTTGCGGTCATGCTGGTTTTATCCCCAGATTACATCACTGAAAAAGAGAACTGTTAATTATGTCAGGTAACTAACACAGGTAACAGCCTCCTTCCACTGGTTAGCACAGCACTTCTGTTACCACATGTCCACATAAGGGCCCTATTAATATCCCTGTCCCAAACATCTTCAGTGATTTACCCACGGCCTGCAAGGATTTTGGGAACAGAACACCTTAGTTATGTAGTTTACAGGCTTTTCAAGCTAGCACACCCACATAAGAGCAGACTGATTATTTCTCTGACATCTTGAACAAGAGACAACTCATATTTAGTTATTTACAGTCAAGGAAAACATGGGGGTTTGCCCCTCATCACAGCTCACCAAACCTTCATGTGGTCTCAGAAACTTAACAGTTTTCTTGCATACAAATCAGTGCGTAAAAAAAACAAAATAAATACTATATATATATCAATGCAGTTCTTATTTTAGTTCCTCAGTTTCAACTCATATCCTAGGCAATGTGTCACTAGTTCTTAATGAGATGAAAACTACATTACTCAATGTATTTCAGTCCACCAAGTCAGTAAGAATGGCAAAACCAAAACTGCAGTGGTGAATGGCTGATTTAGAAAATCCCAGCAGGTCACAGGACCGCAATTTTTACTCCTTTGTGAGCCCAGGGAGTGGGTAAAAGATGACAGTGAATTAGTCTGTTTTCAATTATTAGCAAAAAAAAAAAAAAAAAAACAACGAAAAAAAAAAAAACCCCCAAAAAAAAAAAAAAAAAACCAAAAACAAAAAAAAAAAAAAAAACAAAAAAAACCCAAAACAACAACAACAACAACAAAAACCAAACAAACAAACAAACAAAAAAAACCAACCAGTGCTTGTAAAGGCTAGAGAAGTTCACATTTTTTCTTAACTATGCATCTTCCCCACATCACCTCAGGCTTAGACCTCTCACCTAAATGAGAACTTGCTAATCAGTAGCCCAAGTTAGTCTCTAAAAGCTACATTAGATAAATCCTTTTCTTTTTTTTTTTTTTGTTTTTTTTTTTTTTTTCCCCTGGGAGTTATTCAGCTGAGAAGAGAAGAATACAGACTCAGGATAGACTGAAAGAATAGTCAGGTTTATTCCAACTAAATAGCAAAATTCGTCCCTGATGTTCCTAGGATGGATTATCTATACAGAACAACAAATTCTCATTCCAGCTGGCATTGAATAAGTATGAACACAACTGCAAGACAACAAGTCCAGTGTAAATTAATGGAAATAAATCTCCCATTGTTCTGCAAGATGTACAGCCATCAATTAAATGAGCAAAGAACTAGCATAAAAAAACTCTGACTGCTTCCAAATCCCAGTTTTGAGCACCCCTGCAGCTCCTAAGAGTATTGACAATGTTCTGTTACATATCTGTGTTAAGCTAATAACCTGTGCTAAGGTATTATTCACACACTGAAAAGACAATGTGCTTTTATGAACAGAACAAAAAACAGTACCTCAAACTCTTAAAAAACCCCAAAGCTTATGTGAGAAAAACACATGCAGAAAGACTAGGATTTGGGTTCCAAAAATAAGGAAAAAACCAGTTACACTTTGCACCCAACAAAGCAGTTGACATCTAATTTTTAATGAAGAGTCAGGCATTATTTGCAGAGTTACCTGAGAGGAACAAGAAGAAAACATAATGAAACAAAAAATCTTCTATGGAAGAGCTTTTTCCTGGAATGATACTACCCAGAAACCTACTCTTGAAATTGTGTGATGTACCTGCCTTTCTGGGAAACACATTTTTGCAAGAGAACCACATTTTCCAGTGAGACTAAAATATTTCAGAACTTTGAAGGGAAAAGATTCAATTGGAATCGAATCTTTTGCTCACCAATTCCAAATCCATGTGCAATCTGGCTTCAGATTTTAAAACTCAAAGACCCTTAGGCTTTGTCCTCATTATAAAAAACACTCATTCCACATACTGGCATGCAACAGGCAGTAATTAGCATTCTGTCAAATCCTATGGGCAGGCACACACCTCACAGGGTTTTTAGGGAATCAGCAAACTTATGGTAGTGCTGTTCCACCAGAAAAAGAGCTGATCTTGCTCTGCTCACTGGACACAGAAATTAGGGACTTTTCCTCACTGTTTAAAGAAAATTTTGTTTTTATGTGTGGACTACTAATACAGACTGACTTCACAGTGGGAAACCAAAGATACGTGTATTTTAAATCACTGCAGCTTAAGCAAAGAAATCAATATGAAGTGTAACACTTTCGTCACTGCACATTCTGCAGCTCCCTCATTTCTTCATCCCATCACCCCGCAATATTTCCATATCTGTCACTTTTTAAAAAATGCAAGACACCCTGAGTTTGCCCTTTTCTTACATTTCAAGACATCTTCTGTAACTGCAGCAGAAATCACAGAGGTGTTGAAGTTGTTTGAGGCTTTAGACATATCCACTCAGTATTTCATACTGGAAAAGGTGCTATTTTAGTGAACCTAAGAGTTAACAGGAGGTTGACAGCTCTCCTGTGCCTTTGCAGGTAGAAAGATGAATGCTTCCTCTGGAGCTCTGAGAGGGTTTCTGAAGAGAAACCACTGGTGAGATTCTCGGTGGTTTTCAGGCCCTGGCTGCTGCTCATCTTCACAGAAAATACAGGACTGGGGTCTTGCAGTGAAGGTTTAGAGCCCACACACAGTAATCTCTTTTCCAGAGCACCTACTGTCCCCTGTAATTTGTGTTTGGGAAACTAAAGCTTGCCAATATGCCATGATTTAAAGATTTCTTCCTCCTAAAAGGAAAGCATTTGTACTCCGTTCTGCAAATGAAAGCAAGCCTTGATGTCCACACAGGGATTTGAAATGCTCAGCAGGTATTCCAAAAAGGGAACATCTGAAAGAATCAAGGAGGGGAGACAACACAGTAACACCAAGAGGGAGAAAGAATAACTGACAATTTTTCTTGCACAAATCCGAGTCTTTTATTTTACGAACACATTATGTATACTTGAAATATGTTTAGACTCTCATTGTACTCAAGAAATACGAAGATGCCTTTTATAGTGTAATTTACAGTAAGCCTTAAAGCAACTAAACTACCATTTTTGTCCAGCTGGATAAGTCCAGTGAAATACACAGATCCTAACAGGTTGAGAAAAAATTGAAGACATAATTTATTCATCACAGTGTTTGATTCCTCCTTTTTCAACGATACCAGCTTTAAAGGCATAAATTACCAGTATTTTAAATTAATTTCTCCAGACTACTGCTTATCAGAAGCAGCAAATACATAATCTAATGGCTAAGCAAGGAAAACAGCAGAGCTTAATAAATTCACCAAGACTTCTGTCACACCTTTTGTAGCTACACCTTGTAGGTGTATTGTACACCTACTAATGTGGTAGGGAATCATTATTTCAGAATGACCTTTCATTCTGTAGCCTTTTTTATCTCAAGGCTACAGAAGTGATGCACTGCATTTCCAGTGTACCTGAAATACCTGAAGGTACACCCGAGGTGAGATGGGGAAAATCACGTGGCACTCAGAATTCCAAGATTACTTACAAGGAAACACTTAACGTTGCTATTACATAGGGCACATTAGAAGCCAGCTATTTCTAAAATGGGCTTCCAAGAAATCTATTCAAGTGTGCACTCTCAGGTGCTGAAGTACATAGACATTAAGTGATATAAGTGATATGAGAGTCGTTACTTTCACACTGACCTAAGGATTAATCATTTCATCTTCCTCTCTCCTCAGCTGGTGGAATTGCCTGGGAAACCACCTGAACTCTCAGTGACCTTTGCTAACCAAACAACACATCCTCAGTGGTTTGGAGCAAAGTAAGTATTCAGACCTTGAACCAAGATAGTTTGGACAGCACAAAGAACTCTACCAATTACATTTCTCTCATTTAGCATTTTGGTTAGCAAAAGCTTCTCCAGTTTTTTTTTTTTTCAACTTTTAGTAAACTTAAAATGAACTCACAGGCCCGACCAGGGAAAAGCAGCCACAGGAAATGGGGGAGACAAATAACAGCATCTCTTCCATCCTAATTAGCAACAGTGCTGCATCTAAGGTTGAATTTGTTAAGCTCTTACCCTCCCTGTTTACAAACTTAAGCAAAAGGCAAGGGAAAAAAAAAACAAAAAAAAAAAACCAGAGCCTGTCACATTACTGTAAAAAAAGAGACTGCTAGCACTCAAATAATTGTTTATCAAAGGCTATTTAGTCTATTTAATTGCCAGCCCTGAAAAAAAGAAAAAAAAAAAAAAAGAAAGAGCTTGCCGGATTTCCATTATTTATTATATGTGGAGTGACTCGCTGAAGCACTTGGAAAGATTTACTTCCCAGTGGTCACCTACTTAGATCAAGCACTAAATCACTGCCTCTGTGGCTGGTGTTTGTTTAGGTGGCAGCAGTTGAGCTGGACCAGCCTCCCCGGCCCCTCGCCGGGGTCTGCGTGTGTGTGGCCCGTCCGGGGCTGCAGCTGGATCCGCGCACAATTCCCACTGTGCTCCACAGACATTGTTATTCCAGGGTCCTTCCCGACACCCCAGGCACCCCAGACACGGCTCCCAAAGGCAGAGCCACCTGTCCTGAGAGAGGTAAATCTCAAATGCGCTGGGATTTTCACCGAGTGCGTCGGAATTCTCACAAAAACACGCTGGGATTTTCACTGAGCCCATCGGGATTTTCACCAAACGCGTCAGGATTTTTAAAGGCACAACTTCTTAGGCTCAGCTGCCCATCCTGAGGCACAGCCAGAACCAGTGTTTCTAAAGGTCAGACATCATTATCTCTCCTGATCAACATTTCAAGATAAATAAGTACTAAAACCCTTATGGACATGCCTTAAGATATATTATTTTTCTTATTCTGTTACTTCTAAGCATTACAGGCACTACAAAACAAACACATTACACTGTGCTCCCTCTAAATGAGGCAGGAATTCTTCACGATTTGGGGAGGTTTTCCATCCATTCAAAACACAAACCATCAGCACTCATCCATTATATAAACCTTACATACACATCATTATTATACAGTAACGATTATAAAGACTTTTAAAATGATATGAAGATACAGGTTTGGTTTCACTCCATCAAAGCAGGGCAGGAGTTAGGTGTAAGCACATTCTTTCATAGGGCATGGAAGGAACCTGTGTGTTCATCAACTGAACAACAGGTGAATCAAACACCTTGTAAAGTCATCAAATGTACTACACTGGCAATGCAGATAATTAAAATGCATTTTTCATTGCAGTCCCTTTCAAAGCAAGGGGCACAACGGGGCTGCCACCAATTCCTCCAGAAAACACCTGGGCAGTAAAACAAATTTTCCGTATCAGAAAGCATTTCCCAGTAATATGCCTATGTTTCCCTTTGCTTAACACCACCCCACTATTTCTATTTGCACTCCTGCAGACCACCCAGCACAGTTTTGGCAGATAATTAGACTTTACGGAAGCAGAGCCTTAGCAAGGTGCTGCAAAGAAGGTAAAACTTATTTCAAATACCACGGTTTGGTACAGCCATGAAAACAATAAATCAGTATCTAGCTCAGAGATTTGCCATCCCCATGTGGGATGCAAAATTATGGCAGAGCTCAGCTCTGGAAATTACTGGGCACAGGTGACTGCTGGTGATCAGCATCATCTTCTAGTAATTCAAAATAATTAAAATAATTGAATTATAAATATAAGCGTGCATGTATTTCTGCAAAATAAGGCAAGACATAGTATTGATTTTCTAAGACTACAAAATTTACTCTCAAGCCCCCATATACCATTTTAATGAAAAGATTTTGCAATAACTTTTACTTACATGGAGATTGATAAGCATTTTATAGCCAAAGTGTAACAATGCATTTCAGAAGTTTTTGCCTTTTTTTTTTTACTAAAAACCGTTAATTATTAAACTGATAATAGATAAGCACTGAGTTTAAGTCATGTTTAAGCTGCAGAGTAGTTTCTCTAGGCTTCCTCTGCTGAATTTATTGTTATTGTTATTATAATATTTTATTATTATAGTTTATTATTATTGTATTTCATTTTTATTACTGTTGTTGTTGTTGTTATTATTATTTAGGTGAATATCAGCCCTCTGTATGTACAGAGGCCAGAAAGATTAATTTCCTAACGTGATGCTGAAAAAGAGAGATCACAAATACTTCCACAGAGAGTTTGCAAAATGTTTGGAACATATTCTATTACATGCTTGAAAGCTATTTCTAATACCTAATTCTATTATTTAATTCTACATAATTGCTTTGGCAATTTTACTTGTAGGCATTAGTTTAGTACAGAAGGAGAAAAAAAAAAGGTGCATTTTCACCCACGAAATCCTATCTTATCTAAAAACATTCTTTCAACACCAAAGGATTAAAGCATACATAGGAATCAAGGTTCTTTGTATTTTCAGTTTCTTTGGCCAGATTATTATTTTCCCAAATTGACATAAAATTGCTTTCATACAAGTTAAATTTCTCATAAGCCTTAATTAATGGAAACATGTATTAGGTGAGCCCACAATCACGAGGATGTTTTCACTTAATAAAAATACAGAATGTATTTAATCTGGCCTGTATTTAGAACATGTGTGACACAAACAGAGCAGAAACAAAACAAAACAAAAAAAAAAAGGATTTTTAACCTTACTGCTCTCAATTTCTGAGTAGGTCCCAAACTTGCAACATCTTTGTGAACAATCAAGCAGCTTACAGGATTTAGGGTCAGTATGGCCCTTGGTTAAATTCACAGAAATAGTTAGAATGCAGACTGGTACACTTACATGGCCTAACTTTTGGCTCCTCAAGAGCCAAATTCAGCTGAAATTTCCTATACTGCACAAGAAAAAAGACATGTAAAAGAATAAAAAAAAATCACAAATTGGGATATTCACCTTAAAAGTTAGCTTCTTCTTCAGAAAAGTTTTTATGCAGCAAAATACAACCTGAAATATCCTGAAGTATCTACAGATATAGATTATACTGGTTTCTTTCCTTTTTTAAGAAGGTCTTTCCCTTTGCAGCCAAGCAAGCAGCATGGCACCACTTTCCCAGTTACAATTTAATGCAACAATTTCAGCCTTAGCTTACAAAATATCTGAAGTAGTTAAAAAGTTAATTTTAAAACTATATTTCAACGTTTGAAAATAATCTTGCCTGAATTTTGTTGGGTTTTTTTTTTCTAATTTAGGTGAGTAGTACAGAGACAGGATGAAGAAACAAGGAAAACAAAAATGCACAGGAGGCTACAATTTGAAAAGGGCAGCATCCATCCCAAAACACCCACTTTCTTTCTAGCTTGGCCCATGCAAGAGCTCAAAACACTCACTCAGTCTGGAGTGGGGATCACACATCTGATTTTAAAGGCCATAATAAAATACAAAAATGTATTTCATACTCATTGTTTAACAGTTAAATTTAAACATTCATCTACTTACAGAGCCATCTTTCAGGTTCCTTTCATAGGAGAAGTGACAGGCCTTATTCTGCTCATCTCTTGAAATCACAAAGTTGTATCTGCCAGCTGACTCTTCTCCAGCTATAAGTGCTTTCCTCAGCTCTTCCACATATTTCTCTCTGTCCATTTCTATGTCAGCAGCCTCCCTAGAAATGTCTGATTCAGACACTACCAGAAAAACACATGTGAGGAATAAATATTCATATGTGTGGGAAAAAGTATATGCATTATACATTACATAAAAAGCATCTATTAATATACACTTATATATATAAAATACTGCATTTATATATTTGCTATATATATAAACAGTGCACCTATTATACATAGATTTACTATATATATCTTAAACTATATATATAAAAGTATATACAGATACACACTGACTAGATGACCATTAAGGTCCTTTCCAACACAAGGCATTCTGTAACTCTGTGATTCAGTGAAATATTAGGAGATTATTCTTCCCTTGAACACACATTGGTGTGTAATTTTCATTTGTGAGGCAAAGAGGGGTAGAAAAAGGTAATTTTGAAATACTTACAAAGGAAGTGCTTGTCTGGAACAGTGATTTCAATACTGAGAAGATCAACTTTTAATAACAGTAAGAAAGTCATAAAAAGAAAAACACTAAAATACTAAAATTCTGCAATAGAGTACTGTGGGTTTGTTGGTTTGGTTGTTTTTTTTCCCCCGTATATGCTGCATGTTCCTTTATGATTTAAAACCAGCAGAATTGATCAATCATTAGGGAAATATGATATGCATAAATACTCATAGATGTAGTTCTTTAACCCAATACCAAGGTAAGACACTAGATTACATTACATATTTGTGTGCTTCTCCTCCCCTCCAACATTCAGTTTTCCCTCTCTCCTTAAACAGGACTCCTAACACATTTCATCATCACATTAAACATACTAAACCCATAAAAGACAACTCCATCAGCAACTCTCACTCTCGCCCTGGTAGGTCTTGCCAAGGAAAATAATCCACAGCATGAGAAACCCAAAAGGGATTTCCCACAGCAAGAATATTCTGACCATTGCTTTCCCTCCCTCCAGGTTTTGAATTTAAAATGGAAGCAGTCTCAAAAATGATATAATAACTTTAGAAAGTGACCAAAACCAATGTTTTGTTGAATGAAAACACAGATCAGTGCAGTAGGAAAGCCTCATGCACAAGAACATCAGCCCCCAATAAAATTATTCAAGGGACTAGAAATTCAGTAAGAATTTCTTAGAAACAGATCAGATTCTTCCAGAAGAGAAAAAAAATTTCCTCTGGATGATCACCCAATGCTCACAGCAGAATTGTTGTGTGCTTCTTTCTTTCCTTTTTAATGGTGTGAGGTCATCCTGCTTTCACTGCCCCTCTGTTTTGGGGAATCATTATCCCCCATTCTACCAGATGCAGGAATTCAACAAATGAGAACTGTGTCTACCTATTTTTTCTATACCCTCCCAACTATAGTGGCACAGCCTTCACTTGGAAAAATAAGAATCATCTTTTTGAGAAGTCTAAACTGGGGATCTTGAAGCCACCTCAGAATGAGAAGATCCTTCAAACAGAAAAAAACAGTATTTGCCAGTGTTTACATCTTTTTTATTGTTTCCAAAATAACTTTACTATTTTCAAGCCAAGAAAGAAAAACCTTTCACTACCAGGAATCAAGATTGGAACACATGCATTTGCTTTGTGCAGGGACCCCTGATCAATGGAGTGTTTGAAATGTTTAAAGGAATATGGAAGAGCAAATTTAATTGATGTGTTGATTTTAATTTACATTTATCTAATCTCAGACCTATATGAAAGCTTGGCTTGTGTAGGAACAGAGGAGGAACAACATCCACTGGGTAAGGAGAAAGATGGAAAAAAGGAACTACGTAGATATTTCTTATCATTCAGACACACCAGAAAATGGTTTTGCCTACAATTTGCTGAAAATACATGATTCTCTCCTCCCTTTGAAATATTTTTGCTACTGAGAGAAGGGCTTTTGATCAAGTATTTGACATGTCTCAAGGAACACACAAATCTAACCTTTTTTCACTAGGCACGAATAAGAGAATCATGCACATATGCAAAGACCCATCCTCTTACTGAGGTTTCAGAGAGTGGGAAAAAAATCCCACAGCCTAAGTTTTTCCTACTGATTGTCCTATTGTCCCTTTCCCAAAAATTCACTTCACTATGAAATACAGCTACCTTTGGCTATTTAAATGTCACGAAAACATTTCAAAAACATCTGCAAATAAAGGCTTTATGGACTCCAATCTGCAAATGGAACTTGGGTACACATTTGTTCGAGAATCTGGAGAAGACACAGAAGTGTTACTTCAGCATCACTCCAAGAAATTATACATTCTTGAGAAAGAACAAAACATTGCATATCCATGTGCTGAATGAATTAGTTTTAGCTTTGACACACAATCTCCAGATTTCAAAGTCCTCTGGCCACATCCCAGAAGATCATGAACCCCTCCTCCTCCATCACTGGGGACAAAACGCCCATGGAATTTCCATACAAGCTGTGGGACACAGCTTAGAAAGTGTTTTAAAGGGAGTAATTAAAAGCAGTAATAATTTAAATTAATGTCTTTTTCTTTCCATTACCTGTCCCAGTCCAGGCACGCTGACAATCACTAAGAAGTAAACCAAAGCCAGTGCCTAAATCCTTTTCCCATGACACCTGTAGAAAATAGGTTGCTTCTGGATCAGAAACTGGATGAATTCTGTTCAAAGTCTTCTCCATCTTCTCAACACCTGTTTAAAAAGCAAGATAATCGTGTTGTGACCACTGAGGTGGTTAACAGCTTTACACAACTAGCTTGGGGGTTGTATGTGTGGGGAACATACAAATAAAAGTATGCTTGCAATTTTATTCTACTTTCCTCCCCAAATTCATTTTGTCAGAGAACTGGTGATACTTGCAAACAGGAAACTGGATTATAATAAATAAGGTTTCAGTGCCAACAATTAAACGTATTTGAATAGTCTCAAATTAAGAAGCTGTCAGAAAGCTGGGGGACAGGAAATTACTACAGTCAAGCTTTTCCCCATGGCTCTGTTTTTAGCTCACTGTCTGCTATCACCCAAAGTACAGAATATTTAACATAATTCAAAGTAATCAACATTCATCTGGAAGACTGCCACGTGAAAGCTGCTACTAAGCTTCACAGCAAAGCAGAGGGAGTAGCAAATGCCAGCAACCCGAAGGAAGTATCTTAAGCACTGTATTCTGCGGAGAACAAAATATATGATGTTTCAGTGAATATTTTTGCTCTGTGGCAAAGCAGCTTGGCAACCTGTGCTTGACCTAAGATCTTCTCAAGAATCCCACGTATTTATACACAACCTGACTGAACTGAGAAAAGGCTACATGTTCACTCACAGGCTTAAAATAGCATGCAAAAGGAGGGAAAACCCAGATGAGGCATTCAAATTTAAACTACATGCACTGAGTACAATGGTGCTCGGGCAGGGATTAAATGCTCTATGGAGGTTTCCATCTAAAGTGCAGCAGTAAATAATCACGACCAGGATCAGTTCAGGCCCTGAAGGGACTCTGCTCTCCAAGCAGGAGTAGAAGAAAGCTTTTTCTTTGCTCCTGGACATTGAGAAACAAATCTAGATAGAGATTTAACTACCTTGGCTTCCCCAGAAATTGGCATTTTCAGGTTAGGAGAAGAAGCTTTAACTGCAATTGACTGAACTTTTCCTGACCCTTGCTCAACTCTGCACCCAACAACACTTCAAAATGCCTGTCCCTTGCCCAGACAAGTGCACAGCATTCAAAAGCAGCAAAATATATGAATTTAAGCATTGGTTTTCAAGGATAAAGCTTTAGTATTTACATCTCTAAACTACCACGCGTTTACTACTACAGATGTCATATTCCACCTTTATATTCCCTGAAAATGCAACAGAAACAAAAAAGTTATCAAAACATAAATTGGGAAATTAATCTGAGTCAAAAAAAAAAAAAAAAAGTAAATTTTCTAGTTACATCACTAACCATCTGGCTATTTCAGAAAATCTACAGCGTGTCCCTGCACCTGTAACCAAGAACAAAAAAATTAAATATTTGGGGGTGGACAGGTGGAACAATGCCTTTGCAATTGGTGACTCCAGAAATAAAGGCATTTTAAAGATTTGTGGGGCACTAACTGCCTGGCCATGGGTCAGCAATGAGCACGGGGCAGGAAACACGAGCAATTCATGCTCAAGCACACATGCATGCACTCTCCTTTGCCTGCCAGATCCCCTTTTGCTTCTTGTTAATTATGGAAAAATACAGCCTCTCGTGAAATATTTTCATAGAAGTCCTCCTCTGAAAGTCAATGTTTTTTAAAAATATTTCAATTAAAGACTGTAAAACAGTAGCAGACAACACTGACAGACAGCACACAGGGTACTGATGTAAGTATGTGTAGTTCAGCAGGAAGGTTTTCCTCGTTTTATGTGATTTTTATCACAAAGTAGAGCGGCATTCAGTGAAAAACACCTGCACTAGGGGCTTTCTTATCAACCCAGACTGTTTATAACAAAAAAACAAAGCAAGAGAATTAGATTTTCTATTTATATAACGATAAAGCACATGAAGTGTCCGTCAGTCCTCAGTCAGGAAAAGTGAGGTCAAAAGTAGCAGAGGAGAGAAGCCTGTTTATTTATTTAAAGATGCACTAACAAGGTCTCTGAGGCCTGAGACTAAATTCATTTGATACAGTGATACTGGTTTTCCATGCACACATCAGGATTTCATTACAGTGATGCAGCACAGCTAAAAAGAAAAGTTTTGTTTAGACAACACTATTGGTACCCCTGTGACAAAACACAAATCCAACAGAATGAGGAGACACAACCAAGAATAATACCCTGAAATTCAAAACAAATGCAAAATATGGTTTTCCTGCTTTTCCAAATTTTGTTGTGCAGCTCTGAAAAAAAGCATTTTCCAAAAAAGCATAAAATGAAGATACTTTTTCTCCCAGCTTTTATCTCCTCCACAGTGCTCACTGGCCTTTTGAAAGGAGTATATTACTCATTACTCCATGTTTAGGATCTGCCTCTGTAAGCAGAGCTCAGCCAGACTCCATCTCCAAGCACTCAACCCTTCCAACCCATCAGCAAAAGCTCAAGGACTCCTGGCTGTATACAATGCCTATTATATACTTCTCTTCAAGAGGAGGGAAAAACCTCCTTCATGAAAATTAGTCTGACCTACACAGCACAAAAAACTATCACTACAAACAGTATATTGTAACTTACTGCTTTTTTGAAAGCAAAACAATTACAACAACAACAAACTAAAAATCCAAATCCCCTTTCCCCTTATGCCTTTTATGTCCTGAGAGCACAGAGTTGACTGCAGTGTTCAGTAAATGGATAAACCACACACAGTTCAAACATGAATACAGCAAAAAAGACCAAAGGAGTTCCCTTCTTATTTACCAACAAGCAGCTATCACTAAAGAAATTAAAAATAGACAATAAATGAGGGCATATTCCTTATTCATGCACTGTAAGGTGACTGCACACATTTCATTCATTCTAAAGGCAAATCTTAATAACAGATGTACAGCACTGTACTTCCAAAAAAAGAAGCATTGCTCTGTATTTCAAGAGATGAAATAAAACAATCTCCTCAAACTAACCTGTCCCAATGCACCCACCTACTCACTAAATTCATCACCCACCCCACCACCTTCCAGTGTGTCAAGCTTATGTGAGCTTTCACAGATCAAATACTTCTGCCAGGTAAAAATTTCATTATGAAAGAAAGACAAAAATATAAAGGAGAGGTGAAACCTTGAGACTTATTTTCACTTTCACATCTTTGGGGTAGAAAGGTAGGAACTGTGTTAATGCTCAGAAAAATTAAAACAGCCCCTTGGATTTTTGAAGTGTCACTATTTAACAGTCCAGCTGTTGGCAAAGCTTGTTGAAACAAAGTAGAATAAAATAATTGCATAAAAGCAGGCTGTATTTTTACTGCTACCCAAGTTGCTGGGAGCAGCCTCTCATTATGGCAGCCTAAAAAGCCCCTCTGAGTCCGTCAGACCAGAGGAGCACCCTCAAGTGCCATTCAGCATCCAACCCCTGTGGGCTCTTCCCATTCACCACCTCCACAAAATGAGAGCAGTCGGTCCTTTATTCTTTCCCTGGTCGTGACAAAGCAAAGCTGCAGAGAAGTTTTAGGACTGGGGCCACAGAAGGGCAGTGTTCCATCCCTGGGGGGCACGGCACCAGCCCCTCTCCAGGCCAGGGGCCCGGGGCCAGCCTGCAGGTGGGGACAGCGGAGTGCCACCCCAAATTTGTAAATCAGAGGCTTTATTGAGGCCTTTAAACAGTCGGGGATTGAGCTGTTTATCTTTAGCACTTTGTCCCCGTGGTCTTTGGCTCCTGTGGTCACCATTAGGCAATGTTTCCCTCTGAGGAGGAATCAGCTGTTGGCTGGTGCCTCTGCCCTCGGAACAAACAGCACACACAGGCCCTTCTGAATGAACAAGACACTCTTAAAACGGGCCCACAAAGAATTTTATATGTTGTTTTGGATAGCACCAGGCATAGACCAAAAGCCAAATCTTTCAGGCTGCTCCAACACAGCATCATTGATAATATTCTGAACTTCAGCACTGCATTTTTCCTTTTTTTTCCCCATGCAGACTAATGGCTTTTTTTTTTTTTTTTAATTCCAAATTGGTTGGGCTGCAGGTGTTCCAAACCTCAGCAGCTACGCTTGGAAGGCTACTTACAGACCAGAAAGAGCTACTATGCCTTTGAAATGGAGCAATTAACTTAAGTGCTTTCTTGCTGAGGAAAAATGGGAGCTATCCACAGGGAGTTCAGACTAGAAGACCACACACTGCTATTGAAGTCTACAGTTTGGTTCCTTCTGACACTGCCCAAACTACAGATCATAACCTAATAATCAGAAGCTAATAGTAAATTCATAATCAGAGAAGAGGTACTATTCAGGAGATACTACATGTACTCATAAGTGGATAATTAGAGATTTAAACCAGTCAAGAGAAGCTCAAGATTGCTTTTAAAGATTAAAACTAGCTATTACCACATTTTCTAACAGAGGCAATAAGATAATGCCTATATTTATGCATATTTCCAGTGATGTATTTCATTCAAATTGATATTCTCTCATGTTAATTTAAAATTCCATTAACTCCAATACTTCAGGAGTAAGAACATTAAAATACCTGACAAAAACCTCAACTCTCACTCCATTAATCTTAGAACTACTGATTCAATAGGGACTTCCTCTTTTCTTATTTCTTTTTGGAGGAATGTGACTGGGCCAACGAACATGAAGACGAGTAACACAGCATCTTTCCTGTCCCATCTCACAATAAGGCTCCCACTCCTCTGGCCACAATACTTGTTTGACATTGAAGAATAATTCAATAATAACCTTCATGTGGAACTTACAGATAAATCTGAAAGCCAAAGAAGAGAAAAAATTGGAAAGAGCTTTTTTCCTTAATGCAATTTAGGGGGCTAAGACATTTTCTGTATTACATGCACCCTAAGTAATATTCAGTCGCTCTTTTGTTTAACTTTACTTTTAAACACGGGTTACAATTTCGCCAATAATGCAACTTTGAGTCTCTGAGATAAAAGAAATGAACCAAAAATTAGCACTTGGATATGAAGAACAGACTGAATGATTTTCTAACTTTGTGCAGAGAGGAAAATGGGCCATTTAAGAAATTCAGTGCTCCATGGCAACATTTGATCAGGAGATCATGGGCCCAACTGCAGAGTTGAGGCTCACATGGCTCACATTTGCACCGCTGCCTTCCCACTGCTTCATGGCAGCCACAGAACGATTGGAAACATGCACATGCTTTTTGTGCAACTGTGTGTCCCCCCCCAAAAAAAGAGAAACCCCAAACCAAAAAACCAAAAACAAATTAGTTCTGAGCTTGTCAGGCTCCACGGGACAATAGGATATGGAAGATCTGCCACAGAAGAGCTGGAATCCACGGTAAGGAACAACCCTTGTCAGGCTTATTTACTACAGTCACCAGCTGAAAAATGAGGAGAAACAGAAGGAAGCAGACAGTCAACAACCTTTATAGTAGGAATCTTACTAACAAGCCTTGATCTTAATTGTAGCCTGGAGGCAAAGCCCACCCTGGTGTCTTTCATCCCCTTGAAGTCTCAGGCCTAACCCCACTACCCACTGCAGGCATCCAGTCTTGCCAAGCTCACTTACAACCATCTACATTAAGCTATAATAAGGTTAAAAAAAAAAAAGGCCTTCAGTGTATTAAAATAAACACCAAAGTGGGCAATTATACGAGTATATACTAGCAAGTATGGGAGTATGCAGACAGATTTATAAAAGGGGCAGACCCTTCTTTCTCACCCTCTTTGTCACAATTCTTCCCAAAACTAACAGCAAATCCTCACTTTCCAAGATGCATGGATAAGCCAGCTTACACTAACTGAATGTCATAAACCTGCAAAAAAATAAAATTAAATTAAAATAAAGTCATGCAACTGTCATGTTTCCCGTTGAAAAAAAGTGAATTTTAGTAGTGAAGTTACTAAAAAGTGCATGTGGAAGGCAGCAAAGATCAAAGGCAACAACCAGCCCAGCCTCCAGAGGATAGATCTGGGATGAAAAGTCAGCGAGGCGTGTCCCAGAGACCCAGACTCCCTTTCTCTGCTGCTTCTGGAAGATGCAAGTCGCAACAAATCCTTTTTAACTCTAACTTGGCAACAGGACACCCTGGCTTTCCAAGGCCCTACCAAAGCCAGTGGTGGCACAGCGCCTTCACTTGAAAACCACTAGATACTTATTAAGAAAAATAATTCACTTCCTCCTCAAAAAAAATTAAAAAAAAAAAAAAGAGACACACATTCCAAATATATATAATTTTCCACATAATTTATCTGAAAAGACAGCATTAAAATTGCTGTATGTTTTGCAGATAAAAAACAGAAGAAGGAAGTTGTGCCAGACACAACCTTTGAGCCCAATGTATACAGCCAGTAAGAACAAAGATCTGGGAATTCCAAGTCTCTTAGTCATATTTTTAAAAGCATCTCTGCAGTTTTCAGTACCTTTGTATCATCCATTTGAGGATAGTAAAGTTGAGGAAATTTTTGGGGGGAGGAAAAAAAAAAAAAGCAGCATGTTTTAATTACCCTTCGTCCATCCAAAAATACCCCAATACATATGTGTTTTTGATGTATATTTGGATAAGAACATAGTCTGGCTGAGGTATCATCTGTTTTCCAAAACACTGCCTTCTTTAGGATTAAATATTATCAGGATATTCAACACAAATCTGTCGCACAGATTTCCTTTGTTGTCTATTTTTCAGTCCCCACACAGACCCTATACAATTCAACTCAGTCTGATGCGTTTCTCTAAATGCCTGACTTAACATCACTGAGCAATGGATTCCACTAAAACCTTTTTTTTTTTTTTTGCTCTTTCCCCCCTTTTTTTTCCCTTTTTACACTTTAAAGTCAAATAAATTTAGTACTGTCAAACCCACAAGAGATTCACAGGCAAGAGCACCCAGTCTGAAACAAAGATAAAAGAAACAAAGAAATCAGTGTCAGGTAGATATGGATGGATGTAATTCTGTATGTAGGATTTTCTGAGGAGTTTTGGAAAACTGAGCCCAGTAACCTGGAAAAACAAGTTTCACTAAATGTTACCACTTCACTTGGACAAGGGCAGGTATAAATATGAAGGCTCACATATCTTTCTCTCCTCCCACCTCTACACCCAAGACTTTTCAAAGAGATGGATTATTTTAATTTCCCGTCCCTGTCAAATTAATAATAAAAAATAGGCCTAGGCTCCAAATTGCTTTATCTTACTAAACAGTTTCCTCAGGCATTTTCTTTGAAGAAAATTCCGGCATTACCCAGTCTTCACTTAACCAAAGTTTTATTATGTTTTTTTCTTTCCATCTGCTATTTATCTATTAGAAAATGCAACACTAAACTCCCCGGAAACAAAGAGCTCACATGGCTTAAATTTATTAATTCAAAAATTGTAATTCATTTTGCTTCACCTGACCCTCACAGAAAAATAATTCACAAGACATTCACAAGGAACTGTGGCATTCACTTTCAATGCAGCTAAATTTCAATTTTGCAGCTCTTTTTCCAGCTATGTTTACTTACTTGGCATTGAGCATTAATTACTCTGCTGATGGATTAGGCTGAGTTTGAAGATAAGGCAAAAAGACACATACTGAGCACCAATTTCAGCTGTTTCCACACATGGGCACAGGTTCAGCATGGGTTTAGCTCAGGCTTTGTGATAATCCACATCTGACAAACCAAAGCAGGGCAGAACCACCAGTCCCTATCGTGGCATGTGCCAGTATTTTAACAAGGAGGGGATACAGGACAGAAATCCCACGACCTCACCGAGCTCTGAGCAAACAAGTAGGATTGTTAAAAAAAAAAGAAAAAAAATAGTAAAATAACCTGAGGATACGGTTCCACCAAAAATTTAGAACCACTCACTCTACACCCTCAGCCAGCATTTACAAATCTACTGGTTTGTGCTCAATCAGCACCATGTCTACAAACCACATTTGGATAGGGAAAAGGGCACAAAGAGCTTCACAGGAGTCACTTTTACTGTCAGCATCACAAGTTTTGTACATTAAAAATAAATAAATAAATAAATAAAGCCTCTCAAGACTCATCAGCTCACTGCTCTTCTAAGCAATTTTCATGACTCTTCACTCTTTCATTTATTAGTGGGGTTTTTTGGAGGTTTGTTTTTTTTATCCTTGCTATGGACTGGGGAAAAAAAAACCCAGAACAACAAAACCCTACTCAAAAATTTAACCCTTACCCAAGACACTTGATGCCAAGCAGGGGGTCTACTCTAGGAAAACAGCTTTTCAGTATCAGTGTTCCCTTACAGCTCCTGAAGAATGATTGCACGGTTGTGAAAAGAAGCCTGCAGGCTGAGACGAGGGCACAGCAGGGGCACACCAGTACAAAAATGCCACTGGGACTTGAGCTGAGAGGGGAATTAAGTACTCATTAGTAAAATACAGCACAAAACTGCTTTGGCACTGAACCAGTCAGACACAAGTCGGAGATCTTAACACTCAAATCACAACAAGCAGAGATGTGAAGCACCACAGAGGTCTCAGGGTGCCGTGTTAAGGATGTAAATTGCTGCTTTCCCAGGTAAGTTAATAAAGACATAAAAAATGGGGAGTGGGGCACTGAAACAGCACAGAAGGGATGAATACTTTAAAAACAAGTCTCAGTTTATGTAGGGGGGCATAAACTGTTCGTGTTTCTGGCTCCCAACTGCACCTGCAGATCAGTCCCTGAAACACAACAGTGAGCTAACACAATGGCCCTGAAATAATGCAGGTGCATGAGCATAAAAACTCAGTCTCTGAGCACAGGAGTCACCTCTTCACAGCTCCAACAACCTGCTCCAGTGCAGTTTTAGGTAAAGAACCTGCCACTGCATCTTCCTCTCTTTTAGCACTACAAATGTCCTTATTTAAACTGAACTGTCAAAAGTATCAAACTCAAAACATAAGCCTCAAATTGAGACTACATATTAAAAAATTCCTCCTCTACCTCTTTACTTAAAGAAAAGGAAAAAAAAAATCTGGTTTTAGGATAGTCAGGGCTGGTAAAATAAATTCCTGCAACAAACAAGAGTAAAAAAATCATAAAATATAAGGTGCATTTTTCATCTACAGACTTCTCTGACCAAAGCACAGGGAAAAAAAGCCCCTCTCTCTAATACTGCCCTCAGGAGATCACAAAACATTACTCAAGTACTGTATTTCCAAGACACACAAGAATGCTAGTTCCCTGCCTCTTGCTTCCTAAGACAATTATCCTCCATGTCAGCTTTCAGAGAAATTAACATTTTTGCCCCATCTCCTGATCTGTGGCCGCTGCATGCTGGACTCTGAAAATTAAGGTTCATTTTCTCAGCTGGAGTAATTTAATATAAGCTTCCACAACAGAGTTTGATGCTTCCCTGCTTGGCTCAGCCAGCACAAATCTCTCCCCAGGATTTTGTGAGGTTTCACCCCAAGCCTGACACAGCTGACAGCATTTGGAAAGCCCCAGGCTCTCTTCTATCCTGTCCAGCTTCTGAAGTGAAAAGGGTGGCCTCTAAGGCCCCTTTGTAGACCTGTAAACAAACAATCCCTTTCATAATTATTTGAATCATTTATTAAAAAAATAAAATAAAATAAAAAACACACACCAAAAAAAATCCCCACAAATGCAGCCTGTGATGGGATATATAGCCTCACTCTTCCTCTGGTTCCATTAATTTTCCTGTCCCAAGATAGCAAGCAATTTGGCTGATGTCTAGATCAAGGGCACAAAAGTTCTCAGTCTCTGCACTCTTAAAAGTCACATCAGATCAGTCTCCCTTTTTTTTCTGTTTATTTTACAATCTGTGCTCTAGCTGTCTACTCTGCTGGAGGACATCCCTTCCCAGAAAAGCCATCTAACAGTCTGCAGAGCAGATGTAGAAATATTCCAATGCTTTTCCAAGCTTTGTAAATTTGGACAATTTAATCAAAATATGTTTTGTGCAATCACCAGTACACCTTAGAAAGCAGTGGCACCAGAGGCCCTTGCTCAAGGCACACACTTAATGATTTTTTTTTTTTTTCAATTGGAACTTTTCCTGTAAGTCATGTTCTTTTGTGTTGATCAGATTTGACTGTGTTAGATTAGCAAACAACAGTAATTTGTTTAATAATTATCTCTTAAATTTCACCTTAGCTTGTGTCAACATGGGACCATACATAATTCAGTGAGTCTTTTGTACCTTGACATATCTTGGGCAGCAGTCCTTACCATTTACACCATCTGATACTATGTTCTATGAATAATATTCAAATTCACAGAAGGTTTTTCTAACCTTTCCCTTTTTTCCATCTCATATACAGAGGAAAAAGATGTGGGGAAGACTGAGATCCACAAGACATTGATTACAAAGAGGAGGAGATGAAGGCCATTGTTTCCCAGTCCAGGAAAGGGACACAGCTCAAGTCAGGGATACAGCTAGAGAAAATATTCACTTTGGTGAAAAAATAAATAATTTCAAGAACAATTTAATGCTATTTTACAACAGCTGTATAAATTGGAATCTTGGTTATTTAGTGATGTTGGTTCAGAATTTATGCACATGATTTTATGTGCTCCCCACAACATCAGCAAGCACTACATTACATTTCTGCCAAATGTAACAGTGAGGAAATCACAGCTGCAGCCTACTAACCTTGAAGAATCAGATAATGGTTTTGAAATCTGACCCTCAGCTCTGGGTGGTTCCACTTACTCAAGGACATGTGCTGCTTTTTCATCTGGGAATCCCAGGCTCTAATATAACCCCTGAAAAACATTCTCCACCTCCTGCTAAGCCCTAGGTGACAAGAGTTAGGGATTAAAATTTCTCATCCTCAAGTGGCACTGCAAGATAACGAGGACATCAGAAACAGGCATTGAGACAAAACAGCAAGTGACCCTGCAAGGCCCACAAGAGCACACAGCACAAATATTTGCTATACTGCTTTAATGAAGCCAACATACAGCATAGAAAACCACCTAAATTATCTCATCTATACAGAAATGGATGGGTTTTGGTCAAAACAGAGCATTGTAAGACATCCAGTGTTGCTGCACACCAGCAGCAGGGAGTGTCTGTGTCAGAAAGGCACTGAGGTCGCACATTTCAGGCACAGCATCACTACTTCTACAGCAAGGCCACCTCACCTTTACAATATGGAGTTTTTACAATATGGAGTACCTTGCTAAGTGATAGAATACCCTTTCCATCAGCCCATCAGTTGTGTACACATGAAATCTGCCACAAAAAGCAGAAATTTTAAGGCGCAGGAATTCCCACTGCTGTAGGAACGCTCCCCACCACACATCACCCTGTGCAGTAACTTTCTATTAAGTGTATAATTAAAATACCAGGCTAAAGCACCCCTGACACGAAGAATGAGGTTTATTCCTGCTCAGAACAGCTGCAAACTCCAAGCATCTCACAGCTATTGTGATCCATCCTACTACACTGAGTATGTGCACTTCTAGTAGGTGACAGGCAGAGGCAGAGAAATGGAGCCAAAACTAAATGCAGATGGGAGTTTGTTTTTTGGTTGTTGTTGGGTTTGCTTTTTGGGGCTTTTTCTTCCTTGAAAATGGTGTTATTAAACAAAATACCACGCTGTAATTACCACTGTCAGCACACAGACCACCAGCTACCCACGACAGGTTTGCCTCCACAATGCACACCCCTGGTGTTCCACCGCCTCTTTACTCCAGACTGACAGCAGAGCAAATTTGTAGCAGTAGCAAAAATGCAAATAAGTTTATAAGCATTCATGCCTGTGTTTGAAGATACTGGGAAGAACAGATGTGGGCAGCACGTAGAAGCCAAAGAAAAGAAAAGCAGTATCAGCTTTTTGCCAGTCACTCAAACCAGCATTTCTCAAAAAAAAAAAAACCCAGCTGACTGCATTTATAGTTTATTTTCAAATGGTTTTTTCACCTCATATACACACATGGATGTGTTAAGCACAGAAACTTATTTATATGGATGTACCTGTCATGTTAGTCACCCACCAGTGATATTTTTAAAACCATTTCCTCCAATCCTCCTCCTCCTGACGAAAGGTAAAACACACAGAAGATAAAAAACAAGGCTTCCACATGAAATTGTCATTGTTCCATGGTAATTCTTCCTGCATCTGGAAACAGCCTAGAAGTTAAGCCTTTTTTTACCTTTCATTATAGACAAAAATTCCTTGGTGTGCTCTACTACTCAACTAAACAGTATAGAAAGCCTTTCACCACTAAAATATTTCTCAACACCAGGAAACACAGCCACAACCATGAACACTGCTCTTAAGGGACCTAACAGCAACAAAAAAAAAAAAACAAAAAAAAAAAGAACCCAGTATTCATCCTGAGTTTTTATTTAAATATCTGAATATTGCTATGTAGATCAATGTAGTTGTTTAAAGTTATGATTTATTTTTTTGATTTTGACCACCCAGCCCATTCCTGCAGACAACACCAACCAAGCTGTCCCAGCTCCTCAGAGCTGCTTTTCCATGACAAGATATTAATTAGGAGGGAAAAAAAGAACAAGGGAAACTGGAACAACACCATCTGAAAGCCGATTTTCCAGTCAATATCCCATGCCTGTCACAGCTGTATCCCAGAAGACACTTCCAGGCTAGGTGCAGCAATCTTTTGAATTATGCCACCAAGGGTCCCACAAAATCTTTAAATGACGTTTTCCCCACCACAGCAAATTGTTAATCAGAAATCATTTTAATACAGCACATGATGAGTAAAAATTCCCTTTTGAATAGCTGAGACTATTGGAAACCTCACTTGGAAATGAAATGTCTAGGGTAAATAAAGAGCATTTTTTGCAAAAATCTGCAATGGGTTTCAGGTGGGAGCTCAACAGAAACTATCAAAGTAGAAAAAAAAAAAAAGAAATCTATCATAAAAGGGCACATTTGCAAACAAAACTACACTAGAGGAAGCTAGATGACCACCTGAAAGCAGGCTTGGCTATGGTGTGAACAAGGACTGACAGCTGGAGTCTCCCAGGACCTTACAGAATATTTTCAATTTGAGTTTCTAATTCACATTGAGCATCCAGAAGCAAGTCCAAGCAGGCAAAACAACACAGTTTTTGCCTTCTATCTCCAACACACATAAAAAGAAGTTCAAAACTATTAATGCCTTTAAAGTCTTCAGTCATGTTGACCATCAGAAGCTGTACTGGTCAGTGATTATACTAACAACTTATTTCTCTTTACAACCATACTTCAATGTAACATCAATCAAACATTTCAAAGTGAAGCTATCCTAGGTAATAAGGCTATTTTTAGAATTGTCTTTATGCATTTAATCATTTTTTTAAATAAAAAACCTTGACGTGTGGTGGAAGGAAACCAATCCAGTGAATTTAATTCAGTAACAGGAAAAAGATGTAGGAACATGCTGTGAGAAAATGAGCACACAGCAAAATGCTGACTACCTGTTAGACAGGTGGTTAAATCTGCAACGGAACGAACCTTTACAGGCACTAAACAATCTGGAGAAAAATCAGAACAAATCCAGAACCAACACAGTGCCTGAAGTCCACAGGACAGAAAAAAGTCACACGAGAGAACCCACCTCAAACTTTTACACCTGCTCGTGCAGGTAACATCCCAGGTAAATTCTGGTGATTATGAATCTGAAACCACGATTTCACAGAGATCTGTCAATTTACAGTGACCAAATCTACCACTGCTAAGGAAGCTGCTCTGTAGAAGACATAAACAGCATTTTAAGTGGACTGTGTAGGTCTCACTCAGCGCAAAGTCCTCTGCTTCAGTAAATCACTGCCTCAATTCCATGGGATGAATGCATTTTATACGTGCACATCAACCCCCACAGCCTCCCACAGCAGCTGCACAAAGTACGTCAAATGTTACCTCAAAATGTCATTGTAGAGAGAGGAAAAAAAAACCTGTTTACCCTCACCAAAGGAAAAAGCAAAACTGTCCCACACCCAGCAGACCGGCAGGAATTTGGTGCTGAAACACAAAGAATGACACAGACCCCAGGACCAAGGCACCACACTGGGAAGGTGGGTGGCTTACAAAACCACATTTATAAGGAGGAACAGGTTCCTCGTAAACACTTCAGGAGCTCGTTATGACAGCAGCACTCGGGCACCTAGACACAAAGTCATCACTGTGAAAGTTTCTTCAGCAGCGACGACGTCTTCACTTTACTGAGCTCTCACAGCATCAGAGGTTATAGAACAACTTATTGTTGCTTTGGAGGGAATAACAAACAAACAAAACAAACACAAACCAAACAAAGCAAAACAAACAAACAAAAAAGTCTCCTGGAGGAAAATAAAAAAAAAAAAGTTGGAAATTCTTGGGCAGGTGCAGCTACAGGAAAGATGATGAAAAGCTCAAAAAGGAGAAAACGTAGCACAGGAGCCAAAATACAACAGACCAGTCCGGGTCTCACTATACAGAAGCAGAACTAACAGTAAGAGGACCCTAATTAAGAAACAGCCTCATTAAGGCGCTCTTTATGTTATTACGGCCTCAGTAGCCAGTGGCTCACGCCCTCGGGCGAGGCAACACCCGCTGGAAGCCGAGGAACAACGAACAACCTAAAAAAACAACAACAACAACAACAAAAAAAAAAAAAAAAAAAAAAAAAAAAAAAGCACCAGAAGAACCAGTTGTCGCGGGGGTTTTTTTGTACGTTTTTGCTTGTTTGTGGGGTTTTTTTTTGGTTTTAGTTTTTTTTTGGTGTTGTTTTTGGTGGTTTTTTTTTTTTTTGTTGTTGTTGTTGTTTTGATTTGGTTTTGCTTTTTTGGTTCTGTTTAGTTTTTTTGTTGTTATTTTTTGTTTTTTTCTTCTTTTTCCTGCGTCTCACTAAAAACGCGTGGCCCCTACGGCTCGGTGCGGTGTCAGTGCAGGGCTGACCCCGGCTATCCCGGGGATCCCGGCTGATCCCACGCCGGGACACGGTCGGGGGCTTTCCCCGGTCCGCTCAGTGCCAGCGCGGGGTCAGTGCAGGGCTGATCCCGGCTATCCCGGGGATTTCGGCTGTCCCTATACCGGGACACGGCCTCTGCCCCGCTCCCCTCAGTGCCAGTGCGGGGTCAGTAAAGGACTGATCCCGGCTATCCCGGCGATCACGGCTGTCCCCACACCGGGACACAGTCGAGGTCCCCCCCGCTCACCTCAGTGCCTGTGAGGGGCCAATGCAGGGCTAACCCCGGTTATCCCGGCTGTCCCCACACCGGGACACGGGCCCTGCCCCGCTCCCCTCAGTGCGGTGAGGGCTCAGTGCAGGGCTGATCCCGGTTATCCCGGTTGTTCCCACACCGGGACACGGGCCCTTCCCCGTTCCCCTCAGTGCGGTGAGGGCTCAGTGCAGGGCTGATCCCGGTTATCCCGGTGATCCCGACTGTCCCCACACCGAGACACAGTCGAGGTTCCCCCCGCTCCCCTCAGAGCGGTGAGGGGTCAATGCAGGGCTGTTCCCGGCTGTCCCCACACCGGGACACGGGCCCTGCCCCGCTCCCCTCAGAGCGGTGAGGGATCAATGCAGGGCTGATCCCGGCTATCCCGGTGATCCCGGCTGTCCCCACACCGGGACACGTTCCCCCCCCCCCGCGCTCCCCTCAGTCCCGCCCGTGCCCGCAGGCGCGCGCGCGCGCGCGGGGCGGGCCGCCCGACCTACCTCCCGCGCCGCCACTTCCGCCTGCGCCGCGCCGGCCAATCAACGCCGCGTCCGCCCGCCCGTCCCGCCCCACCGCCGGCAGCGGCGGCCAATCGCGGCGCGCCGCGGCGCCGCCAGCCAATGGCGGAGCGCGGCCGCGGCCCGGCGCGCTGAGGGCGCGCGGTGCGCGCTTCCGCCCGCGGCGGCGGCGGCCGGAAGGTGATGTGGCGGAGCGCGGCGCGATGGTAAGCGCGGGGCCCGCGATGGTAACCGGGCCCTCGCCGCTCCCCTGCCTCTCCGCGGCCCCCAGCCCGGCCCGAGCGGCGCCCCCGGAGGTCGCTCACGCCATAAGCCGCGGCCCGCGGGAGCGGAGCCGCCTCAAGGCTTTGCTGGGAGCAGCGCGGGGCGGGTTTGCGTCAGGGGTTTGGTGACAGGAGAAAAACCCGGTTTGTGTCTGTGCGGGGCATCGGCGGCCGGTGCGAGGTCGGTCAGGTGCTGGGCGTATCTCTCGCGGGCTCCTGACGTCATTTTTTGTGGTGCGTGACGTCACGGTGGCGTTATGTGACGTCATGCTCAACGTGCCGTGCGCTGAGCGGCGTCATTGGTTGCGTTTCAGGGGTGTCATCAGAGGCCCAGGTCCACTTCCTCATGAAAATTGTGGATTATATATAAAAGTACATTTTTTCATATATATATGTGTATATATATATATATATGTATATATATATATATATATATAATTTTTATGTATGTGTATATATACACATATATATAATTCTTATAGATGTATATATATAATTTTTATGTATGTGTATATATACATATCTATAATTTTTATATAAGTATATATGTATATAAATTATATATATATGTATACATGACCTTTTATAAAAATGATTTGTTTATGGCATATGCAATTTTTAAGAGTACAGACGTACATGCAATATAACTTAACATACAAATACATATTAAATTTATTCATAGTTATGTAAGTAGCTAAGACGTGTAAATACATTAAAAAAAAACAGGTAAGTACGTCTGGAAGAGAATATCCATGCTTAGATACTAATTTTTTATGTGTGTATCAAACACATGTGGATACAAAGGTACTTGTGTATATGTTTATGGGTGTATGCAAATGTATGATTGAATATTTTAATAATTATGTATCATATGTTATACAATACATATATATAGCCATTATACCTTTTTCTGTAATCCAGCCACATAAACAGTGTGGGTTTTATATATATATATATATACGCATATATATATACATCTATATATATATATGTATATATATATATATAAAATATGTGTATAAATATATACATTCATTATGTAGAGTTGGTCTAGTGGCAATTTTTTTTTATTTTTGGTTTTTTTGTGGGTTTTTTTGGTTTTTTTTTGGTTTTTGGGGGTTTTTTTTGGTTGTTTTTGTGTTTTTGTTTTGGTTTTGGGTTTTTTTTGTGGTCTTTGGGGGGTTTTTTTGGGGTTTTTTTGGGGTTTTTGGGTTTTTTTGGGTTTTTTTTGTGGTTTTTGGGTTTTTTTTGGTTTTTTTGGGGGTTTTTTTTTGGTTTTTTTTTTTTTTTTTTGGGTTTTTTTTTATTTGTTTGTTTGTTTGCTTTGGGTTTTTTTTTTTTGTTTCCTCCCCATTTTTCCAGCCTCTCTGCAGGTAATACAAAGTAAGGGTTTGCATTTCTGCCACAGTTAAAGCTGAGCAGTGAAATACCTTTTCTTAGTCAAGGTTTGTACATTAAATGTTTATTTATCAACGACGTTTATATGAGCAGAGCAGATACACGAATTTAAAATCAAAAGGAAAACCAAAGGAATAACTGAGTCAAATTAAGTTGTTGTTTTTTTTTTTTTTTTTTTCCCTGTACTTTGTCCATAACTTCAGCACAGGTTTTGTTTTAAGATGGGAATTTTTGACATTTTTGGTTTGGGTTGACAGGGACCTTTAAAGATCACCTGGTTCCCCCCCTCCCATGAGCACTGACAGGTTATCCATCACTGCAGGGTTGCTGTGCAGTTTAAGGGAATATTGCTGTATTTCCTGTGTATTTACAGAAAAGATCAGCACCACTTGAATCAAAAAAAGGGTTCCCAGGCTCCCAGGTCTTGTCACCAGCAGGAAATTGCTGGGAGTTGCTCACCTGAGCTATTCCTTGGTGAACCTGCTCTAGTCTGGGGCTCCAAGCAGAACACAAAAGGAGTTTTTTAATGAAATTAATTTATAATTTATTTATTATATTTATATAATATTTATATAATATTTTTATATTTATTATTTATAAGAATGAAATTTTTAAAATTAATTATTTATAATTATTATTTATAATTATGAGAGGCATAAATTATCTCAGGAGATCTAAAACACGTGTGCAGAAAGCGACAGACCTCTAATCACTGCCATGGAAAGGTGAATACAGAGAATTAGAGCAGCAGCACACTCTTCTTTATTGTACTTAAAAGGGGTTTGAGGTGATAGAAAAAGGCAAGAGACCTTTGGTGTTGCTCAGTGGAATGATTAAATACAACTAGTTACTTAATATTATATTATTATGTCATCTATATTTTATATATTTTCTTAGTGATACGTAAGAAATATATAACAGTAACTCAAAAACAAAGGTAATAATGTTTAAGAAGATTATGGCGAGTGTGTGAGATTCTGTTAGGATTATCTTCTCCACTTGTCCCTGTTCCTTGCTGGAGGTTGCTCTGTGTGCTCCAAGGACCCTGAAGCAAGAAACTCTTGTAAGGATGGTTTGCTTATGATTTAATGGTGAAAATGAGTTTCTTCAGCATTATTGTGATGTTTGAATTTCTTCAAGACAGCAGCAGCCCTCCAGGGTTTTTGTGTTGTCCATGATGCCACCTCCGGTGTCAAGGCATTTCAGGGGAAAACAAGGATAATTTTTGACCTCACATTGGACTGTGAGAGAGGAAGCAGCTGCTGTCTGTGTGTCATGAAATGGAAGAGATCAGAGCTACATCTCCAATTTATTCTCCTTGTCCAGAGAGTAAGAGCTGCAGTTCTGGCGAGCTAGCAGCACTCTGAATATTCTGTATACTGTAATATTCTGAAGCATGATTTCCAAAGGACTTTATGCCTTGGAAACTTTTCATTCCATTGCTTTCCAAGCTTCCTTACCACGTCCTTCCTTGCTAAGCAGATGAGAACTTGAGCTGGGTGAAGGGCCAGCTGCTGCCAAACAGAAAAATATATATATATATATATATGTGTAAGCTGACTTTTACCTGTCTTTTCTTATATGAAAGCAGAAATTGTGGGATTTTTTTTTTTCCTCTTCACTGCCAGTGGATAGGGAAAAAACTCACCATTTTGACTTAAAGCAAAACCCTTGCTATTTTAACTTAAAGCAGCTATGGAAGCCAGTAGAAGCTTCTCAGTGAATTCCAAACTTGCTGGAAATGGAAGGGATGCACCAGGGATGCAGAGCTCCCTCATTTATTTAGGAGCAGAACCTGTATTGTTTGCTGACTTCCACAAATCAGTTTGCCCTGCCAGCTTTCAGGGTTTTACACCTGAAAGCTCGACGGAAGTTTTCCTGGTGGGCTTGAAACGTTTGCCATGTGAGTGTATGGAAAAAGGGAAGACGCCAAAGGTAACATTAAAGTTAATGAGGAGCTTCTCACCTCCTGAAGGGTGGTCTTCACTTTACTTCACAGCAGAAATGTGAAGTTGCACTCAGACAGGATTTGGTGATGGAGAAAATTCAAAAGAAGTACAGAAAACTTGACAAAAACGTCTTCTTCTCTGTCACCCTCTGGCTGGGGCTGATCCTGGCCCCACATTACTACCCAAAAATTGATTTGGGAGCTTTCCAAATTCTGGTCACAGTCTTTGTTGCTCTCTTAGTGTGGTGTTTATGGAAGGAAGGGGAGTTGCTCATAGAGCCAATTGTAAAAACATTCATTAGTAAATATTATTTCAAACCAAGCTGTCGGATATAAACATACCAGAACCCAAGACACTGCTCTGAAAAAGGAGCTTTCAGGAGTCTTCAAGTACAAAGTTTTGTTTGTCTTATTCAGAATTACAAGAGTGAATCCATCCTCATTCAGATTTGCTAGCAGCTTTGGTTTTTATCATGACCTAAAGGTGCGTAGGTTTAAAAACGTCTTCTAGGTCATGTTACAATCTTAAAGTGTCTTTGAATTGTGAATTTATTTCACCTGAAGTGTTCCGTGTAGATACTTCTGTCACCTTAGAGGACGATGTGAAAGTACATTGTCAGTGTTTTATTTTTGTGATTATTGAACTGAGGAAATTATTCTGTCACGGTAAGATGGTCTCTTCTTGGAAGAGTAGGATGCAGTGAGTCTGCTTTAACAGATTTACCCAGAATGACACTGGTTGTGAGAAACCATTTCTTTGCTGAGTGCCATAAAAAAAGTGAATGTCACAATTTAATTTTTTTGGTTGCTTGCGGCGTTGGACACCACACACATTCATTGTAAGAGTTTCAGCACTGAATGTGTTTTTCTGCTAATGCACAGAGCCAGGCGTTCAGACTCAACAAAAGTTTTTGATTTTCAACCTGATGACTGTGGAAACAAGGTGGGAACAGCTGTGAAAAATATTACCTGTCTTCCAGATGCTAAATATTCAAACCATGCATGTGAACATCTGCCAAACAAGAGACTTGCAGAGGTGCTGTGGACCTGCCCACGGCCAAGGGACGTGACAGACTTAGCAGAACTTGTCATTGTTTCTTAACTAAGTATATTTTTTCCCTGGTGTTTTTTCTTCATGTTTGAAAGAGATGGTTTCACTATGAATGAGCAAAAAAAAAAAAAAAATTTTGGTAAATAGTATACATAAAATATTTATAGTTCTGTTCTGTAGTTTTTAGGTAAATTAGAATATATCTTCTTTTTTGACAAGTTAGACTTTTTCCCATGGTCATGTTCACATTCCTGTAGCACCTTCTGTTGCAAACTCTTGATTTTTGCATGCTGCTTTTATTATAGGAAGGATATCACCTGATTCCAAGAGTGCTTTAGTATGACTCTTACCTCTTCCATTCACACACAGAGGCTTTACTGGTTTTTTCAGTTTCAGTACTAAATTGTTGGTGAACTAAACAGTGTGGTGTGCAATTTCAGACAGGAGAGTTGCTTAAAAAAAAAAAAAAGGCGTTATTTAAAATACTGCTTTCCTCTAATGGGGGAAGACAGCAGAGGAAAAATATCTCTGTAAAATTTAAAACTGCATAATCTACAGAGAAGACCTGAGGGAAAAGGTATTGTAAGATTTTACTGACATATCTGCCATAATTCTTTGTTTAGTAAATATGTGGACATACACACCTTTGTGGTTACAGTGACCCCAGGAAAAGACTTTAATAGTCACTTTGTTTTTCAAAGTGAGATATTTTGGTGAAATGCTGCATCTGCTAGCTGCTTGCAGCCAAAGTTCAGTTTTCAAGCTAGATATTGGGGCAAGGAGGGAGGAATTCAAACAAGTGTGAAATTTCAGCATCATCGCCCGGAGGTGTCTTTTCACTGCTGGTCCGTGGATTTGAATTACAGTAAAAATCCTAAATGTGCTAAAGTCAAATGAGCTTTTTATAGGGGAGGGCAACTGTGTCCATATGTTTAATTAAGTGTTTAATTGTTCGAGGAGATTGGTTATGTTTTTAAATAGATGTATTAGTCTTCAGCTGGCTGGAAAGCATACTTGTTAGTTGCACTTGCCATTTAAACTTGACAATGTGCTTCTCCAGGAAACAACTGGGAAAAAAAATTCCCTATTTCCCTAATCAAGCCTTAGCTTACATTCTGTGAGTGCAAAAATACATCTTTCAGACAGAAATCTGAATGAACATTAAATATAGTACTTAAATTCTTTGGAAACAAAATACTGAGGAGAACATGCTGTAAATCCAAAGTAAAAAGCCTTATTTACGCTGGAACAACTGCATCTGACTGGTATTTGGATACTTACTAACGCCCTTTGCTTACTTTTGTTTTGTACTTTAGCCAATAATTGCTTCAAACTTCACTAATTTGCACTTTTTATAATTTTTTTATGATGCTAATTAGCATGCCTCTTTTACAAATGCTTGTTTTCCATTTGTTTTTATCAGATTGCATTTGGCAGCAGTGGGAAAAATAATTACTTTTTAATAGATTGGAAAATAATACAATTAGATGCATGTTTTAATTAGTTTTTAGCAATTGCTTTGACTTTCAGGTTGGGAGTAGTACTACGTGATTTATATCCTATTATTTTTCTCAATATTCCAAAAAATTTGATTTTACTGATGAAATAAGAGTTGCAGGGCCTAATGGAAACCCTAGATAATAAGCATTTTCTCTTTCAGCTTTGTAAGGACCTCTTAGTTAAAATTTCATAGCTTGATTTAACTTTTCTGTGATGAAATTTTTATCAGCTCATGCTTAACTAAAGTTTAACTGCAGTATGCATGCTCTTGCTCATATTCCAGTATGAAAAGGGCAGCTGAATGATTGGGTTTCAATATTTGGCTCCAGAAAACAATCATTCCTCAATTTTATTATACTGGGGAGGAAAAAAATAAAACCGTTCCAGAAAGACTGAATATTCTGCAGCATATTGCACAAAGTAATACTTTCTTAAAAATGTTCCAATTATTTATCTGTGTTTGCCCATATAAATTGGTTGTTACAATAGTAACCACAGGGCAAAGTTTTGCAACTTGCTGGCACTTCGATGGCCTCTGCTTTTATAGCACAGATGGATGAAATCATCATGGTCACGCTGCAATCAGAGATAAAGTAATCATTTTGTAGATACTTTAAGTCTAGGGAAGGTTAAGCTTTGGTTTCAGTGCTAAGTCTGCAGAGATAAACTCAGAGAGCTTTTGTGTTAGGCTTCCTACCAACCCAAAAGGACAGCAGCATGGGGTTTACGTTCTCCTCCTGCACGTTTCATTTCCCCTGGAACCACGATACCGGGTGGTTTATTTTAAACAAAAGTTTGTGAGGCAAGGGGAAAATCAGCAGGTCCTTTGCGACACAGACAGTTGCACCAAAACCTAGGGTGTGATTTATTACTGTGCTGCCCAGGGGTTGCATCAGTGGGTGGTTTGTGAGTGTGGTGCTGTCTGCAAGGACAGGGAACAACGTGTCTGAAGCAGAGAATATTGGGGTAATGGAGTGAGTGAAAACTGCAGAGCTGGATAAATTACAGTGTCTTGTCTGTGGGTGTTGTCAGAGCAGGGAAGTGCTTAGAATTAGAGCATCCAATACAGCTATTTCTGCATATTGAATTAAATACTCCTGTGAAGTGCAGGACCTGTTGGTAATAAATTTAATGCTGAGGGACAGCATTGTTTGTGATGAGGTTTACAGGAGCTGTGCAGTTGTTGTCATGATTCCCTGTCATGACCACATAGGTAACTTTTAATTTTCAATCAACACTTAAGTGCATTAAACTTCAGTTTATAGTCAGATTCAGAGTATATTCAGACATCCCTAGCTGTACCACTTGATTTCCAACTAGATTCCCATGAGTATGTATTGTAATACAAGACACTGCTGTTAATCCCAACACAATAAAACTTCCAGGAGTATTAATTCTTTATGGTTTATTATATGGAGTTTTGACTGAGATACATTATGATCAGGAAATAATATTGAGGCTTTTTTTAAAGGCCTGGTTTTGGGAAGGATTTAAAACAGCCTTTGGGCATGTAGCTCTCAAAGCTGAAGTCTGTAACCTTAAATTTCCAAAGACATTGGAAAAAACTTGTCTCACACGAGTTCAGGTGAATACAAAACCTCGTTAGTGTTGCAGGTGATGTGGTGGTGCTCGACACAGGAGGGGGCACGGGGGAATGAGACAGAATGGAGCAGCTGAGGTGTTCTCACTGTGTCAGAAATGCACCAAATGCAGGTGTAGAAAATTTCAGCCCGTGGAATTAAAGCTTCCTCTGTCTGAAAGCAGAATAAAATGCCAGTGCTGGTTCTTTCTGGCTTTGCAGCACGAGTCTTAGGAAGTTGATTGTCATTTCACCCTCATGAGGACACAGTCTAAGAGACAGCACCAGTTTCTCCATGTGCTCAGATCTCTTTGTAGTGGGAATGAGGCTCACAGGACCTACCATAAGCCAGTCAATACTAGTCAAAAATTGAAATTAATACATTTTCATCAGAGCAGCCCAGTCTAAACAAATGAACAGCAGCACATCTACGTTGTCCAAGTAGCTTGGTATGTGAATGCAGTGTTTTTTAAAAGGTTTCTGAGCAATGTATAACTCTTGCAGCAGCTTCTAATTACATCAGTTGGAGCAGCCAGATGTAGGTTGCTGCTCTCTGTGAATTCAGCTGGGCCACGAGAATTACTTCAGATGTGAAGAGTGAAGCCGTCTAATTTAGGAATAAAATCTCATTTCCAGGAATCATAAGCAAATTTTGGAGCGCTCACATCTGCCCTTTCAAAGAGGCTGTGCAGATAAACGTGTCATTCAGGGCACGTTTCAGTGGAAGGGCAGATGTGATTACAGCCACGCATATCTGGGGAAACACGTGAAGACCCCAACAAAGAACAATTACATACGATTATATACTGCCCCAGTTGATTGACTGGTAGCACATTTCATGAGTATACACTTACAGCCCCTGCTTAAGAGGAAGCAAGCGTGCCCTTGTGCCATTTTGCAGTGCCGGAGTGCCCGGTGCCGCCTCGGGAAGCAGCTGCAGGAATTCATGGGAACGCAGGGCTGTGAGCTGTCAGAGCAGCTGTCTGTCTGTCCCGCAGGACTGATCGAGTTAATCAGTTGATAGGCAGTATCTGGCTGTGCTGAGAGCAGCCGCTCCTGGATCCGGCCCCGCCGCGTTCCTAGACCCGCAGGAGCCAGGGGGAATTGAGACTTCCCTGGTTTCTGGAGCTGGCAGAAACTTCTGCTGAGCACAAAGGCTCCAGAGGCTGGGGATGGCAGCGTGTTGTCCTTTCTGGAGAGTCTGTCCATTTGTTTATGACATGATGGGGCAGAAGGAGGGGCTAGTTGTGCTAAAATGCCTAATTAAACATGATTTTTCAAAGGCTGGGGCACAGGAGTAAACCAAGCAGCCTCATGGTTGGGACAGGAGGGCTGGCTTTGGATGTGGGATCACTGCTCCCTCATCACAAAAAGGGTGGGTTTCAGGGCTGCTGAAATCTCTCCTATACAGGGTGCAGTGTCAGAGCATCTCTGATGCTGCTTCTTAACAGAGTGGCCTGTTGGACCCCATTAGGTTAAATACTGAAACTGCTTTAGATTGCTAACCCTGCCTAAAGCATGTATTCAGACTGGCGGCTCTGTGCATGTTCTCATATGATTCATGGAGACTTCTAAATAAGATAAAATGTTTTGTTTTGCTGTTGATTTTGGTGGGTTTTGGTCACCAGGATTTTTTATCTCAGTACTGGAACACTTGTGTGTGTTCCAACAGCTTTCCTTCTAGTAGAACTTCTCGTTTTTCTCTTCTAATTTCCTGCTAGTGCCATACTGAACTGGAATATTGTGGGTTTCTTTTATAATTCTCGTTAGCTAGGTAGATTTGATCATCAGAGATTGAAAACATTATAATTTTGTGACAGAGGAAGAAAGCATGTGCACATCAGCAGAGATGTGCCTCAGGCTGCCTGGAAATGAAGGCTCTGATGTGCCCTAAAATATGCTTGGAGAAGGAAATGCCAATGTATTATCCCTTCCTAAGTGCTAAATATTTACCTTTAATTAAATACCACTACTCAGCCAGCTGGGTTGAGCAGTATGAACACAGGAGATAGAAGTTCCTCAGAATTCCAGAACAAAGAGTGAATTTATTGCATTTGCTTTGACTTTTTTTTTTTTGAGCTCACACTAAATCAGATTTGCAAATGAGCATAGCAGAGCAAGGGTAAAATAAAGCTTTTTGAAATAAACAATTGCCTCTTACACCACCTGGTGCTGTTACACTGACCGGAATGTCAGCTGAGACACTTAAGAGAAACCCCAAAACCATAAAAAAAAGGTTTATGGGATGCACTTTCTGCCTATTACTGATACTTCACGCTGTAGTAAATTGCCAAATATTGCAGCAGTTTCTCGAGAATTGTCTCTTCTTACTGCCACTAGGCTGATCAGTGTTTGCTGTCAACAATAGAACAGCACAGTCCTAAGGCAATTTCATCCATTTCTTCAGGATTTACCGTAGAACTAGAACTTCTGAAAGTGTATTTACAATAAAGATGTTTTCAGTTTACAATCAGAACGTTATTTGAAAATAAAAGTAATCAGTTATCATAGTGCAGGTGGGCTTAACGCTGTATATTTCTACAAATCTGTTAAATTTGGCCTGTAGCCTTTAAAAAGTGGTATATTAACAAACCTACTGCACATTTTGTGTTACTTTTTGTCTTGGCTACTACTGGTTTCCTTGCCAGTCAGTCCTCACCTCTACTTTCACTACCACCACAGTGTTCCGTTGATGCAAAGGTTTTCTGGCTCGTTGTAGGTTTCATTTTGTTGAAATGTGTTGTCTAAGGGGTCACCCATTTTTTCCAGGACTTCCACTTCGAGAGGAAGTGGATTCCAGTGCATTGCAGAGGTGTAATTCTTTGTTTTCCTGATTCTCTTCCGTAGTCTGCCATCTTCAACTTCCAGAGTCTGCTGACTGTGATCCTGCTGCTCATATGTACCTGTGCCTACATCAGATCCTTGGCTCCCAGCTTACTGGACAAAAATAAATCCGGGTATGTGGCCTGATCCTTTCAAACATCCACAAGCTGTGTGGGTTCTACTGCAGCCTTTCAGCATCTCCTGATGAAGTCTGTGATAATGCAGATCCTGCTTTGAAAATTTTCTTTCTTTGAAGATAAAAATCTTAATTTTGTACCTCACAATAGAGTGCAATATGGTATTGGCAAGCACCTAGTTGCAGTTTTATTGAAAGAATTTATTAGCTGGCTAACCTTGCTAATACTGCGTTATTAATCTTCTAGATTTGTAGCTTCATTGGTAGATGCTTATTAGAGATACAGAAATGAGACACAGAAATAAAACATTCTCCTACACGTGGCTATTGTTGCAATGATTTATTTTTGATTCCTAGGGTGGGTAAGAAACCAGCAGAAACTGGCTTTTTCCTTGTTTTCAAGATAGGTGTTTTGCAGATAGACGTTTGAAACACAGCTTTAGCAACAATCTGTAACTAAAAGAAAACTAAAAATATTTCTTAAAATAAGCAACGTGGTCCCCTTGTGTGGTCTGTTCAAATCACAGTGTTGTATTCTCTAAGATGAGGGAACTTCTAGAAGAGTTTTTGAAAACTTCTGCAAACCTAACTTTATTTTTTAATCACATGGATGCTAGCTGTGATCAGAACTATGATTTAAGTGTGGGTTTCTAGTAACCATTGGGCAGTTGTGACACAGAAATCTCTGGGGCTGTCCACAGAACTTCAGTTAATGCTGTCACCTCAGGTTAGTGCAAAGGAGATGATATTTGTAGAAGCAGGAGGTAATTCTAGGTGGAAAAACAGACAGGCTTTTGGATTCTGAGTGTTTGACTTCTCCACTTTTGCCATTAGGTCATTTCCTGTTAAATAAAATTTTCTTCTTCCCTAAGTGTCTTCCATCACTTTGGCATTTAAATTCAGAAGTGTCCAGTTTTTAATAGTGTTGTGGCCAAGAACCCCAAGTGTTTGTTTTCTGAAAACCTTCTCTGTAATTAACCTCTGGTGTTGCTGTTTTATTATCCATGTTTTTTTTTTTTTTTTAATTTAGCAGTGTAAGATACCCAAATTACACCAGCTTTTTTTTTTCTTAATTTGGAGTTCTAACATGAAAACACTTGTGTCCTTTTATATGAGGCCATGAAATTGTCATTGACATGAGAGGTTTCTTTGGATGGAAGTAAAGATGGAAGAAAGGATGACTTCATGAAGGACAGGGAGTGGGGGGATGAGGGGAGTTTGGGTGTCTGCTGGTGGAAGATAACACAATAGTCAATGAGGTATACACAGTAAGAAGTAAGAATGTTTATTTTACTGATTAAAATTTTAGTGCTGTTCTTGGCAAGGAGTATTTCCTTTAATCTGGAGCTACTCTGTTTATTCTTGAGGCAAATCTGTCTGGAGTACAATAGAACTCTCTTCATAAAACGTTTCCAAGGGGTGCTGACACTGTGGAGGAGTTGGGCGTTTGATGTGTAGGCTTGTATTTATGTAGGTGTAGGTCATACCATTTTGTTTTATATATATATATATATATATGTTTGTAGACTACTTTGTACTGGAGAATAAAACCTTGGCCTGGAAGCAATGAAAGTTGTTTCCTGTATGGTAGATGTTTACATGGAGCTCATATGGAGCCCTCTCTTCCAACGTGCTCCAGGCTCCAATGGAAACGTCTGGACATGTGGGATGAAAAAATTAAAATTACAAACAAAATAAAGCAAATTCTAGTGATACTTCAGTATACCACAGAGATGTTCTTACCTCATCATTCCTGGTCCAAATTAAAGGCATAAAAAAGTAGCAATAAAATACTCAAGTGATGGAGAGGGGGAAAGTTGGTAGTTACTCACTGTATTTCTAAGTCAGTGGTGATTTTGCTGAGGATTTAGGTCTGTGGATAATAAGTGAAGAAACATATTTCTGTTGGTTGAGAGACGCTGTTGCACAGTGATGTCACCCATCCTCATAACCCTCTATTTCCTCCCCCTCATTTCTACCAAAGTGTGTCTACCAAGCCAAACAGAACCTTAAACCTTCATTTTCCCTGAATGTTTCCATGTGCTCACTCCCGAGCAGCAGTGTTAAAGGCTGGGAAAGCAAGTGGAGATTTACTGTTTCATGCTAACTAGAGGAGAATGTGCACCACAACATAATTCTCTCCTCCCTGCTAACCAGAAAGATGTGTCAGCTCATGTGCAGCAGAGATCCCCCTTTGATTTTCCATCAGCATTGCAGTGGGGATGTCTCACACTCCCTCCTGCAGTGGCACTGGGCTTCTCCTGGTGAACACATGGCTTTTTTTGCAGCACACCCAGCCTTACCATTTTAAGGCTTCATGAACTCCTCCTCAGCTTAAAGAGATTCCATTTATTTGGGGTTTTTGTCTTCCAGGTAACCACCACCACCACTTTTCACAAGGAGTGCTTTTAGCATTTAGCACTTGAGAGCCAGGAATCTGCAGCAATTTGTGCACTTTTGGGCTGTGGCTGCCAGAAAGAGCAGGGATCCCAGCCAGACCCACACCTTCACCTGCATCCAAACAAGGATGGAGCAGAACACCAAGGGTGGAGAAGGAATAGTGCAGTCACACCAAGGAATAATTGTTTTGGAGCAGAGTTATTCAGGGCCGCATCACTTCTGTAGTAACCAAGCAGGTTTTGACTTGAAGAGGTTCTTCTTATGGACATGGGATGAGCACTAGTGGAAAAACCAGGGGAGGAGGAGGTCTGCACAGGCTTTTCCTGCAGTGGGAGCTCCCCAGTTCTTCCAGAGGGTATATCATTAGAAGGCCCAGAATTAAGTCTGCTTCCGCTCAGCAGCAGGTTGTGTGGACCAACAGAGGTAATGAGCTGTTCCAGTAGCACAAAAGCCTCTTAAAATGTTCTGGTGTCATCATGGGAAGGCTGGTCAGTCCTCATGTCAGTGGCTTCAGGTTCATAAATTGTTAATTGCAGTTGTTGAGGGCAGCTGGTGAAACCCCATCCTCTGTTTTGTACCTGGCACATCAGGTAGGAAAATTCCTGCTCTCACCAAGGGGGCTTTGTAGGGCAATGTGCAGTAGTGGCTTCAGATTAGTCAAGAAATCCCTTAGAAGATGGAAAAATACCCTTGCTGGTATTTTTGAGATGGTGAGGCAAACTCAACACACTTCTATGCTGCCTCAAAGGTTTAATACTCTTTTTTTCCCATGCAAGATTCTTCAAAAGTATATGAACAGAATGGTAGTGTTTCATTTCTTTGAGCTCCTGGGCAAGCTTTTGAGAGATGGCAATATGAGAAGCGGGGCTGTGGAAGCTGTCCTGTTGGTTTTGCAGCATGCAATCTGTAAATTGTAATTTTACAGAGAGTGAACAACAGTTTTGAGAACCTGAGGTGCTATCAACAGAGCACTTCAGGGCTGTGCATTTTGTTCTGTAAGATTTCCACATGAATGCCTTTGTACCTGCACACATCTTCAAAAAGTGCATAGATGTCTTCAGGTTACTTTAATGTATGACCTCTTAGCCCTCAAAAGTGTGGTGGTCTGTATGCAGGGATCATTACTTCTGCTTGTGGAGCTACATAAAAGCAGGAAAAAAAAGAGCTTTGGCTGTACAGAAATATCGTCAAACCCAAATACGTATATGTGCATGTATATATATTTTGCTTGAGGTAAAACTAAATCTAAAGCACCGATGAAAATGCCTGTTTTCTAAAAATGGAATTGGAATGCTGTTCATGATGAATTTGTCAGTAAGGGCAGTCAAAAAGCATTTCACTTTGAGTTTGAGCACCTCAGTCACTTGCTGCCACCCTTGGTCTTCACCTGCCCAACACTGAATCTTTGTCTCAGAAACAGAGGAGGCTGCTGAATGGACAGAGAGATGCTGAAGTAAACCAAGACCATAAAAGAGGACATAAAATGGAAATAGCAGAGAAATAATAGATATGTTGACTGCTCAAGCATGCAGGAGCAAGTGGCCCAAGCTTACCTGTCTGCATTTAAATGTGTTAAAGTAAGCAACTCTCAGAGCCCAAAGAAGGGTAAAGACAATCAAACCTTTGTGGGTATGAGTTCAGAACGTTATTTGTGGGGCTGTATCTGCTACCTGCTTGATGGCATTTCTCCAAGTGCTTCCCCACAGTGTCCTGTGCCATGCTATGAAGGAAACCTTCCTGCAGACAAGCTTTGAAGGGCTGAGATCTATCTGCTCACACAGGACACCTCAGCATTGTTCCCCTTGTCTTCCTCAGACCCTAAAGCAGTCCCTGCTCCTCTGGAGCTGTCAGCATGAGATAATTTTAGTTACACTGAGAAGTTGTAGGTTTGTGACATCCCTTTGGGTGTTCCCGAATTCTGCTTCTTTCCATTGCTGTTTCACTTGAGAGAGGTAACATCCTGGGCAAGCAGCACAGGAGAGACATGAGCAAGGAAAACATTGGTAAAAGAATAAGAAAGAAACAGAAGAATTGGGAAGATCTTTTTCTTCATAATATTTTCTGTCTGGGGGACTTCATTGTAGATAAATATGGGGTTCTGATGAAATCTTTAGATCTGAATGAGTTCAATGCATCTTTGCATGCAAAAAAAAAAAATCCCTGCTAGACTTAGAATTTTGCCACTTCTGTAATACATGCTCTGTACTCTTATGTGCTGGTATCTGCTGTTTTCTGGTGTTCAGAAGGGAATCAAGCTGACAAATTACTGTCAATTCAGATTATTTTAACATAAAGAAAATCAGTTGACTTGGATGTATTAAACCAAGAGCCTAATGAATTTATTTTATCTTTACAGACTGTTGGGGATATTCTGGAAATGCGCCAGGATTGGTAATTATTTTTTTTTTTCCCCTTTCAAAATTCTTAGGATCAGTCCTATACCTAGCATAATTTATTAGGATAATGTTGCCATGTAGCAGTGAAAACCATACACATCCTTTGTCTTCAAAAATGCAGGTTTTAACCTCCATTAAATAAGGGGGCAGGATATTGCTTTCTTCGATTAGCATCATGGAAATCCTGTATCTTGTCATGTCAGTTCATATATCCAGTGTTATATTTTCAAAAGTCTTCTGCACTGCTTGCCACATCAAACAACCAAGGGTGTATTTCTAACATGCAAAGAAATCAATGATTTCTTAAACTGCAGTCTGTTTGTAATTGCAATGGACTGTTGAAACAACCCCAGATATTTACCTTATAGTAATAAAACAACATGGAGTTCATAATGCATTAAGGTTCTGTTTAAGCATAAATGTGGTTTTTTTTCCCTCTCCTTTCTTTGCTCAGCTTCTGTGCACTTTTGAATTACACAAAGCTGTTCGTGTCAAGTGACATCTGCACACAGGCTGATCAGCTCTATCTGATTCTTGACATTTTCCCATAACATTGGTTTTATATTTATTTTAATCCTTATCCTGAATTTATTTTGAGAAGGAAATTGGAATATGCAACAGAAGTTTAGTCTTAACATTAAGGTGTATCCACGTTTGAGAAAAAAAAAAAAACCTACTAACCCATCATCAGTGTTCAAACTGCATTGTTAATTCAGAGCAGAAACTTTGAACTTGTAATTGTAGATCTTCCTACTTGTCATTGAACCTAAAGAAGGCCTTTATGATTCCCTTTCTGCCTTCCCAGGCAGAACATTTTACAGGATGTCAAAAAAGCATTGACACAAAAATAGGGTTTTGGTGAAGACCGGTTGTTAAAATGATTGCAGATATTGTCCTATTTAGATAATAGACATAGCAGAACCAATTTTAGTGCTGTAATTGAAAGATACTGGGAAGGTGGCAGCTGTCAGAAATTAATTTTGAGCTATACCAGTGAAAACAAATGTAAGAATTCAGCTGCATTAGGGTTTGTTCAAGTTTGAAGAGAGCGCCTCACCTTACCTTGCCATCTTCTTTGTAGTTAAAAAAGTGCAAGGATATTTTTTTCAATTAGCTATGTTTCTTCTGCAACTTGCATCTAGAGTGGACCACTTTGACTTTCTTTTAGACTGAGAAGTGGAAATGGGCTCTGGAGATTATTCCTGCCATTTATGTGTGTTAATCACAAAGGCAAGTAGAAAGTGTAGGTTTTAAAAATGAAAATGTCTACTGGCTTCCTTTACATTTCACATCCCTGGTATGTTTAAACAACCTTTTCACATGTACATAAGATCTTAATCACCGGCAAGTGGTTACATATTTACAAAGTTGTGCAAAATAATGTTTAATCCTGCCACATGGTGATTTCTCTTTTAAGAAAATTAAGAGCAGAAAAGCATAACCCATATGAAAATTGTAATACCCTGAACCGTAGGAGTTGGACTTCCTCAAAATTTATTTTAAACAGATGTGAAACTGCAGACATTAATTCGTTCAGTTATTTGAAGTTTAATTAAATATATGCCAGATCATGACAGAATCTTGTAATGTCACCGGGCAGTCAATCCTGTGTATGGGAGATGTCACTGCAAGTATTTTATTTTTCTTTTACTGTGGGAAGTTTGTTCCCTCTATGTTTAAATGTCCTGCTCGTAAAAGAAAAGACTTTTTTTTCATTAAAATTGCACCATGCTAGACATGGGAGCCTTGGTGGCTTTTTTCTTTAATGTTTCTCTGAAAACTCTGATAAGGTGGTTTGTAAAGACAAAAGACCTCACACAGCAAAGGGAAACTGAACTTTGCTTAAAGCAAACAGCCCCAGCTCTGTCTTTATACTGTTGGGTGTGTAAAAACAGGGATATTCTCACTTGAAAGACACGTTCCAGTATTAACACTCCCTGGCAGTTCTGTAGGCTGGAGGTCTCTCCAAGGAGAACTCAGAGGAACCATGAAGAATAAAGTTTAAGTGTAGAAACATCTTGCTAATTAATGGAGAAAGTGCTCATGTAAGTAGGTACCAGTGTGATTAACATTACTGATGTTCCCCTGGTTGTGCTACAGTTCCCCACCTGAGAATATTTTTTTTCTTGGTGATAAAGAGACCTCTCTAACGTTCTGTCCTGGACCAAATGGGTGGGAATAGATCTCTCACGATTGCTTTTGCTGCCAGATAAAAGTCTGTTAATGGACTAAACTTAAACTTCCTTCCACAGTTTGCCCTGGGAAACTGTGATACCAATTTGAAAGAGTCTGAAAATAGAGGTGTTCTGTGCAGCTTCTGTGATCTGCTGACCATTTTTTGGGACCAGACCCTCTCCACACGCTAGCAATCTTACGTCTTCTTAGCAAAGCAAAAAAAAGGCATCTGGCTCTGTCTGGGCAGCTGTGAGCTCACAGCTCTGGCTGCTGCGTGACACCCTGTACAGAAGATTCACACTGCAGGTGGCAGGTACCAAGACCAGACAGCACCAGCTGCACCTCAGCTGATACAGAACTGCTCCTGAGCAGCCACAGAGGGGCAGAGCAATCAGAAATGGGCTGTCCTGGGCGACTTTCCACTGCCTGCCCGCTGACTTTGGCACTAGGAGGTAGCAGCAACATAAAACTGCGCCTCAGAAAAGGTGGTTTGTAGTGAGATGGAAGCCCTTATATGGGCCCTGAATCACCCAGTGCCACCCCTGCCATGGCAGAGACACCTCCCACTGTCCCAGGCTGGTCCATGTGTCCAGCCTGGCCTTGGGCACTGCCAGGGATCCAGGGGCAGCCCCAGCTGTGCCAGGGCCTGCCCACCCTGCCAGGGAACAATTCCTGGTTGCCAGTGTCCCATCCAGCCCTGCCCTGGGGCATTCCCTCAGGTCCTGTCGCTCCATGCCGTGTTTACAAGTCCCTCTCTTAAAGCAAAGAGCCTCAGCTCTGTTTTTATGCAGCAAAGTAACCCTGTCCTACATCTGAGTTTCTCCATTCCCGTGCGTGTTCTTTGTGAATACACAGCTGTACTTCTGCGTGCCTTTCTCCAGCTAGAAACGTTGGACACCAGTTTGCACATGCTGTGGCACAATTACCCTAGACCAGGAGCAGGTGGGTCTGTTTAGCCATGCCTGAGTTTTTGTTTGTTCTGGGTTCTCTCCCCTCCTGCCAGGTGAGCGCAAGAGCCCCTACGTGGCTGTGTGCTGTGTGGTGATGGCCTTCAGCATCCTGTTCATGCAGTAGCAGCTGGAGAGTGTCCCCGAGTACCCAACAGCAGATCTTGTGTCAAGAAAGGATGGGAAGCCTCAGCAAGTCTCCTCTCACACGATGGATAACCTGTCTCCTGGTGGACACCCCTGCAGATGGACCAGCATTAGTGATCACAACCCAGATGAGATGTGCTGGTTAATGCCAGGTCAGCACTGACACTCCTGCTGTAACTCGTGGAAGGGTGTCTGGTGCGTGTCTGAGTTTCAGGGGAGCTCTTCTCTTTCTTTCTTTTTTTTTTTTTTTGGTTTTTTTTTTAACACCATGCAGTTGAAAAGGCTTGCTGTTTTTAATTCTTTAAAATTTCTTGTCCAGTAGATCTGTTGATTGAAACGTTAAAATGGGAAATCAGCCACAGCAATAAGACCACCTTTTGAAGAATAAAGAGCATTTTGGCTCTAGGGGATGTTTATCAAAGTATTTTTAGTTCTTGCTACCTAAACAATTCCTCTTGATTTGTAAGTGATGGCTCCACTCTCATCCTAAAAATACGACCTCTGACCTAAGTTACACTCAGCTATTTGTTTCTAAATGTGTAATTTCTCAAATAATCTCTCAATATTTCTGTTGTTAAGATAAGATTTGAAATAAAGGCAGGGACCATAATTGTAGTGATGTCTGATTAGCTGCTGAGAAGGCAGAGATGGGGGATCTGAGACACCTGGGTTGCTCTCTGTAAAATACCACATGTACTCATTTTTAGAGGTCCCAAAATGTTGTGAAAAGGATCCAAAAGGCTCTGCTGCTGCTGTTGCATGCATGGAAAGATTTCTGAATTAGCAGAGTGAACAGCTGCAGATAAGGAAGTTGCATGTCATAATGTAAAGGTTGAAGCAACTAAATTACGCTCACCAGTAGTAAAGATTAGATTACTTTTAATGATACCTCCCATTAGGACTTATTTCTTAATTTTGCACACTTTTAGTGATATAGTGACTTCTTCAATAATGCCTGTCACGTGTGTGTTGTATCAGACAACGGTGTGACTTCATACTGGCTGCATGTGGGAGAGTTGTCTGTTTGCAGTATTTGTTGTTCTGGAAGGGCTTCTGGTCAGAAGAAACAAAGCTAAAAAGTAAAACACACTTAAAGGTATGTTAACTGTTGTCATTCTTGTTTGAAAACATACTTTTCATCAATCCAATTTATCCTGCAACTAGGAAAAAGGTGATTTTGAGTTATGACCTTTGTGTTGTCTCACACCTACCCGCGACTCTAAATCACCATCAGAAGTAGCCATCCAAACTTTTCTATTCTGGGCTCAGGAAAAAAAGATTTCTCTAATTTGGACCAAATAAATACCCGTGGCTGTGAACCAGAGCAGTGCAGAGCTGTAGGATTGTAACCATGCTGTGCACACACAGAAGAAGACTGGGCAGGAGATGAGGAGAGTGCAAAATCTGCTCTGTAACTTTAAATCTGGATGCTGCTCCAAACAGGGCATCAAAGCAACTCCGGTTTGGATTTCAAAGGAGCTGTTCCTCAACAGGGGGAAGGGAGATTCCTAAAAAGTCTTGGGTTTTGACTGTCAGGTGTATACACGTTAAAAATATGCAGAGAATCAGCTGGTAACTTTTTATGAGCACTTATATTCTAGTTATTACTTCTGTTAATAAATAGTGGCATTTTTATGGTATTCACACATTTCCTAGTCATCCAAGATGTTCTAATTACCAGATGAATTCTTAATAAACCATGGGGTTTAGCTGCAAGTAGGAATACCAGTGAAAGAACCCAGTGAAATTTTTTGTTCTGAGTGTCTGAAATCTACTAACATGGAGGAACTGTGTTGCAAAAACCTTCTCTGTTAAGGTTTTACCATCCAAGAAGCTCAGACAAGCCTCTTCCTGTTTGTTACTTGTTGTTCAAACTTTATTTGTTATATAATGCAGGTGATGGATACTTAGTTGGGATTTTTTTTTTTTTTTTTTTTTTAATTTTCCTTCTAAATGACATATTCAGGCTGTTCATTAGGAGCTAGCTGCATGGCTGCTCAACAAAACTGTCTGGAAACAAGATCTTTAACCTGGCAAACTGCAGTTGTTCTGAAATTGCTGCTTCAGGCAGGTGTTTGCCTCAGGAGTAGGTCTTTGGTTTTCAAGTTTTTAGCTTTGAAGAGATTGATACCTCATGTCTTTTAGTAAGATATAGAGTAAATACTGGTTTCCCAGGTTAGAATCTTAAAACCATTTTGCTTTCTTGACTTCCTTTTTGTCATGCAAAAGAGTTGGCACCCACAGCAGGTCTGTACACCTTTCCCTGTGCAAAAGAACAGTGATTAAATGTGACTGAAGCTGTAGTTGTGCCTGCTACTCTGGAAAAGTATTTCCACATTGGGACTTCATCCTTTTTTCCTAAACAGCATCATGGATGTTGTTGATGCCCAAGCATCTGAAACACAACGTGTTGCTCTTGGAAGACACAGAGTATTTTATATCCTTGCATGTACTTGGTATGGATTAATGTTATATTGATTTCCATCCACATCTGCACTTATAAATGACCTCAAATTCAAAGCAGGGATTTAGGAAGGCTGAACTGAGCAGCAGCAATTGCCATGTTGGGAAATGAGTAAAGCATGAGTAAGAGATGGGATCACGGTGAAGGTCTGATGTTCTGGAGGGACTGATAAGCAGCTGGGCAGACGTGGCTGGTGGAGGAGGGAAGAAAGTGGAGTCCAAGGATGACAGGAAGATTTCCTGTTCTTGGAACAATGTCCCTGTTCTGTGAATGCTCTTTCTACCTCTGTAACCACAGCAGTGAGCAGTGGAAATACAGTGTCACCAAGAGGTGAAGCTGCACTCTGATGGAGGGAATAAATGCTCTGTTAGTGCTCTGAGGATTTTATTATTTCAGTTTGTCTCCAGTTCTGTCCCACTAGCATCTGGGGCAGAGCCCACTCTCTAATGCCTAGGAATGCTCATCATGATTGATTCCTTCCCCCCTTCTCCCTTTGATACTCATCTTCTAGAGAAAAGAAAACAAAACCAACATCTTCCTAATGATTTAAAATGCTGAACTTGGTGAAACCCACCAGAAGCCAGGAAAGTGTGATGTAAACCTGCTTTTCATACTCAGGCAGCAACTTTAAATTATCTAGTCCAAACATTCCCAGCTAAGGAAAGTTTTCCAGCCAGGTTTCTTTTCCCTCCCTTTTCTTTTGTTTCACCTAAGCATTATTACTCATTCCAGACACATTTGGGAAGTGCTCCCAGCATCCATAACAAGGCTTCACATGTATTTGATGGCACTTGGCTACCAAGAGAAGCAGTAATGCCAGGCATGGGAGATTCACACTGAAAACCTCATACTTTTGAGCATGAGGCCTGAATGTTTTACCTGGCTGTTTTATAAATAGCACCTCTTTTTTTGACACCTCTAGGCCATAAGGCAAAAGGTGTGGAGGAACAGTCATTCTGCAGGGTCTAATAGCTGGGGAAAATCCTCCGTGGGTGCAGCATGACCAGTGTCATGCAGCTAACTGTACTCAGTGTTAAATGTTTTGACTCCATTTCAAAAGGGCTCTTGTGGCCAAAGGCACACCTGTGTTTCTCAGTTGGTCAGTATCTGACAGGATATCATCCATCTCCAGAGGTTTTGCCTGAATTCCATGAGATGTTCCCTGTCTCATGTGGCACAGATTCTCCTCACGGGGTTACCCTTCCCTTTGGCTGTGTGACAGAGGGAGCCCAGACTCCTCTGATGGAACATCAGCCAAGCTCAAGCTTCAGAGACCTCAGAAATAAAATCACCTTTGGCACTGTAGCTGCCTTATCTCTTCCTGCTTCACCGGTATCTGCTGGAAGGTTGTCCAAGACTTCCTTAATCTGAATGAAAAAGATCTTGGGAAGAGTGTGTTACTAACTCGTGTAATCCCCACTGGTGTGAGAGGGAGATGCCAGCATTTCCTCAAGGACCTGGGTATAAACATTTCCAGGGAAACAACTTCTGCTGCTGGGACATCAGTAGGGGAGATAATTATTAAATTAAGGAGTGAGGAAGTTCCTTTCTGGTCTGTCACGTTCAGAACTTTCTATGAGAGCATCTCATCATCATTTATGTTGTTTGAAAGGGCTCTTTGGAGGCTGTGCCACGGGAAAAGAGGTTTTCCCTCCAGCCCAGCTCTCAGTGAGTGGGAAACAGGTAGTGCCCATCCCCAGCTGCCACAACATTCCAGTAAATGGCCATGTTTTTACAGACTGGTTCAGCTGAGGACCAACCCTCCAGTTTATGCAGGCCCAATTAACCTCTATCATCTCTTATTCAAAATATCACAAACACAAAATCTAAACACACTGCACTGGGCTCACTGATACCCTCTGCATCACCCATTTACATAGTCACAGGAGCCTATCACATCACTCACAGAGCATAGTTTTGACAATCTCAGTGGTTAAAATACTGTATTTTCCCCCAAAGGAAGACCAAGAGGTTTTTAAATGGTAAAATTATATATGGCTTCATTTATTCTGAGGGAAAAAAAAAAAACCAAAAACAAAACTTGTTTTAAAACACAAAAGGCTTGGTTTAAAGAGAAGTCAACTCAGGTCAAAATATAGAAATACCCTTGTCAATTCTAAAACCTCCACAGCTGGTCATTCCCACATGCAAAAACTTAAATAACCTTTCAGAGCTGTAGTAGGGCTAACAAAAACTCCGACCAAATGATAGATGTATTTGGACATTTGGATGTATAAATGTCACACCCAGTGGAATTAAGAGGAAATAAATAGTAACTTGACAGCATTGGCAAGCTGTGTTTTTGACTGTGTAGCACCACCAGCATATTTTACACGTGTATCACAGCCGTGAATAAGCCAGTCCAGACACACATTCACAGACCAGTTTTGATTTCCTATTAAGCTACGTGCTCATTTTCTTTCCCCCACCCTTTCCAGCTAGTAAAGAGCCAAGGGAACGCACTGATCCTTGTCTCTTTGGAACAAATTACCTCCAAATTCTCACAATTGATTCACACAACTTGGATCATTGGATTGGTAAAACTCCAGGAGACGAGAAAAAAAAAAAAACAAACCCTTCCCAGTGATAAGGCATTCTTGACATTTGAATTGTTTGTAATCTATTAAGGACATAAAACCCTGATACCGAAGATGGCACTTGAAATTATCATCATCACTGGAGACCTGCCTGGGGCTGGGGCTCCCTGCTCCAGAGGGGTTTTTGAGCACACTCAAAGACCCAGTGAGTTCTCCCCCCATCTCTGCCCTGCACAGAACGTGCTTCTGCCTGCCCAGGGACACATTCTGGCATCAGTCTGATCACTTAATGATACCCCTCCTGCGCAGACCGGAGGCATGGAAAAGATCTTAATCTCTGAATTCACCGTGGCTTCTGGAAGTAATAAAAACTGTTTCCTCCTCTTCTTTTCACAAGGAAGAGCAAATCCTTTGAAATCCAGCTGCTTTCAGGTCACAGCTTGGTTGGTTGGTTTGACCACCTTCAAATTCATAAAACCACAGACAGGTTTGGGCTGAAAGGGACCTTAAAGCCCATCCAGTGTCACGGGCAGGGACACCTCCCACTGTCCCAGGCTGCTCCAAGTGTCCAGCCTGGCCTTGGGCACTGCCAGGGATCCAGGGGCAGCCCCAGCTGTGCCAGGGCCTGCCCACCCTGCCAGGGAACAATTCCTGACTGCCAATCTCCCATCCAGCCCTGCCCTGTGGCAGTGGGAGCCATTCCCTGTGTGCTGTCCCTGCAGCCCTTGGCAATTGTCTCTCTCCATCCTTCCTGTGGGCTCCCTCCAGGCACTGGCAGTAACATGTGGATTATACACCTCCCAGTCTCCTCAGGGAAAGCAGCAGGCTGACATCCCTATTGCACCCAAATTCTCCCCGGGACAGTTTCACCCCTAACACTGGGTGAGGCGCAGGACAGGTGAGGAAATTCCTGCTTCAGCGCTGTGCCTGTGCCAGGCAGCAGCACAGGGCATCACCTGCCAGGGCTGGGGAGGCTGCCCTGGCCACGGGGAGAGTGAAATCCACTCAGAACCTGCACAGACACACAGGAGCAAGCTCCAGAGCTTAGCAGCAGTCATACCTGGGCTTTCCTTTTATCCCTCCGAATCCAGCTCCAGAAGCTGCATTAGAGCATCTGATCCTTGGAAGTGTCCGAGCAATTTCTATTGCAGTCCTCCCCTGTGTTTAAACAGATTGCAGGTTTTTACTTCTCAAAAAGCATGATCTATTCTAATTTACCTAAAAACTACAAAACATAACTGTAAATATTTTATGTATACTATTTACCAAATTTTTTTTTTTGTTCATTATTAGTCAAACCATCTCTTTCAAACATGAAGAACAAATACCAGGAAAAAATATACTTAGTCAAGATATGATGATAAGTTCTGCTAAGTCTGTCATGTCCCTTTTTTAGATTAGTTCTCAGTGCCAGTAAGTCTAATTGATGCACTCACCAATGGATATACAGAAACACAGAGCATTTTGAAGATAGAATTATTCAGTTTAAAAACACTCCTGGCTAGAGCACACCGTACTGTTGATGGGGAAACTGGCAGAGAGACAATTAGAGACCTCATCAAAGCAAGTGGAGTTTTCAACAGATGGGTTTGCTGCTGAGCAATTCCACAGCCCCGTTAGGAATCCTGAGGCATCTCTACCTGAAGCTTTTAGGAACCAGAGAACAAACTGCACCGAGTTATGTGTGACCTTACTTCATTTTAGGAGGTTGCCTGGGTTCTTTTGCAGCACTGAATTCATGCAGAATTCAGCCAGACCACGTCAGTTTCCAGGGAACGTGCTGTGCTTCCAGCCAGAGCATCCCCCTCACCTGTGCCCTGGTGCCTGCAGGTATTTGGGCAGTTCAGCTGCCCATTACTGGAGCTGTGGACATGTCCTGGATGAGGACACAGGCCTTTGCTCATTCCACCATGCCAGAACACCCAGCAGCTTTAGGGGGAGCAGCGCTCAGCACATGAAAAAGAGCTCAGGGCAGGGAAGGAGAACTTCATCCAGTTTGTGTTCTGAGAGAACCAAGACTATTGATGAACTATTAATTATCACTAAATAAGGTGAAGGATGTTTTCTAAATTGTAGAGGCAGAAAGAGTGTGACTTACTCAGACTTTAAGTCAGCCAGCTGATTTAAACTGTAATCCAGATGTCACTCATGTAAACAGCTGTAACTCCAACATCTCTAAGAAGACGTTTTATCAATTTATCACAAATTATAACCGAAATTCTCAGGCTTGTGCTATTCTGCTGTGCTGCTGAGACAGATTTTGGCCATTTCCACCTTCCAAACTCTTATTTCTCTATTGCATGCCCACCTGGAACAAAGTCACTTGGGATGACTAAATAAGCTTTACTTCCAAAAACCTGTGTTCCAACAGACTGCTGTTTTATTCTCTTGAAAGCTTTATTCCTAGAAATAAGACCCTTATCAAAACTTTCTATCTCAGAAAAGACATTATTAGCCCCCATTTCCACATAAAATGTTCTTGTTATGGAGAGAAAATAAAGCTTTCGATGTAAATGTAAATAGTAATGCCTCAAAATGTCTACAAAATTTACAATTCACTAATGTGTATGATGCTACCAGATGATACTCATAGGGAATGACAATAGATGTGTGTCCAACTGGATGTTATCCCTGTTCCAAAAGTGCAGACTAATCTTAGCTGTCCTTGTGATTTACAGCATCTCTAATGGAAGCAGTTTAGCAACATTTTCTGGCAAGCAAGAGCATGTGCACCAGGGAGAGGGAGAAATATCCTACACTGGAGGGAGAGGATGTGTTTGCTGAAGGGGAGAAGGATCCTGTCAATGTAAAACACACGAACAGAATTAAAACATTCTGGGTTTTCCTCTGTGTTTCTGTATATCCATTGGTGAGCGCATCAATTAGACTTACTGGCACTGAGAACTAATCTAAAAAACATTGATAATATCAACACCCAAACGGGGCCAAAATGGTTGTAACTCATATCTTGGTTGTTTTCAACTGATCCAAAATTGTCATTTATGTGAGGCAAAGATGCCTCCAGAACCCATTTAGCCCCATTTCTGCTATTTTGTGACAACAGTGCTCTATTTTGTGATAATAATTCTCCATTGCATTTATGCTTGGAAGCCTTTCTTCCCTCACAATTTCTTTTTCACGTACAATTCCTTTTTCCTCAGACACTCAATTATCACCCAGTTGTTCCTGCAGGATAGCTCACATGACACTATTTCTGCTAAGTCTAACAGAAATAGCACCTCACCTGGAATTGTCACACCTGCCAGGTGATTTGCCCAGTATTTTCCTCCCTTCCTGAGGGATAGAAACCAGTCAGCTGTTGAAATGTACAAAGTGGAGAGATACTCAACCTGTTTGGCTCTCTGGCTGTATCACTGAAGAAAGAATTCTGGTTTCGTTTTCCCAATGATTAGTTTTTCTTTACCATTGTTCCTTGTTCTTCTGGCTCTTGCTTGGTGGCTCCTTCCTGCAAGTAGCCTGGAAGAAAGAGTCCAGGGAAGCTGTGGGGCCACTAGGGAAATCAAATGGCATCATTGCAAGTGACACAAAGCAGTGAGTTAAAGTCTTCCTTTCCTCAGGCTGTTTACATTTCTAAAGGCTTGGGTGACTGAAATGCTAGGATTAATTCAATCTAGCACCACTCAATTCAGCAGAAGTTAAGTAGATCTGTTTTGTAATGGTAAAGAAAGTGAAGAGACTAGAAACAGGAGGGTATTTCTCTTTTCTACCACATCTGGTTGAAAAAGAGTATGTTTTTCTAGGCAAGCATGAAAGTGGAGATGAAAGAGGTGTTTTCCACTTAAAAAAAAAAAAAATAAAATAAAAAGCCAGAAAACAAACAAACAAAAAAAAAAAACCACCTGGTTGATTATGATTATAGAAGTGGTGGGGAATGAATCTAACCAGGAAAAGCTGCTGCCAACCTGCACAAATGTTATGGCTGATTGTCAAAATTCAGTCACGCAGGAGAAGAAAGACCAGGCTGTTTGTCTCTAATCAGAGTCTGACAGGGCCACACTCATCTGGCTGGAGTGAGCAGCTCCTTCCTCCTTCACTTGGGGTGAAGAACCACAGAACCACGGAATCATCAGGGTTGGAAAAGACCGCCCAGGGTCATCAAGCTCAAACAGCACTGCCAAGTCCAGCACTAAACCGTGTCCCCAAGTGCCACCTCTGCACATCTTCCTTGTCCATGCACAGGACAGATAACATCCCTGGTGCTGCACTGCAGCAGGGGTCAGTTAAGACAGCAAAACTTAAGAGGCACAGCCGTTTTGCCCAGGAGAAATATCTCATTTCTGCTGCTCTCTGCTTTCTAACACCACTTAAGAGAGCGGGAATGTGGCTCCCCCTGGTTCTCCAGCCCCAGGCTCTTTTCAAAGAGCAAACCGGCTGCCACACTGCGCATAACCAGGACAAAAAATGTTAGATTTGCTCTCCATACAAAAGCCACCTCGCCTTTGTTTGCCTCATGTCCTTTTGTCGCCAGAAGCTTTCATCAGCTGCACCTGGAATAAAGGAAGGGTGTGCAAATGGTGGCGTAGCCTCAGCACTCTATTGCCATGGAGAGCTCAAAAGGCAAGTCCCCAGCTGTGCCTCAGGGAGAGACACGAATTGTCATTTTAGAGACGCCTCAATCCTCACATTTTCAAGTTAAAACATTCATTGACATTTCCCAGGCCAGGTTGGACACTGGGGCTTGGAGCACCCTGGGACAGTGGAAGGTGTCCCTGCCCATGGCAGGGTGTGGCACTGGATGAGCTTCAAGGTCCTTTCCAACCAAAACCATCGGGTTCTATGATTGATATCACATTTACTTGTAATAGGCATTTTTTTCTGGATGTCTGTGCGTTAAGACAAACGATTTCAGAGACAAGAGTTCACACAGATTTCCAAAGTACACAGTTCTTAAACCATTAGGTCTTCATTGGTTACAATTATACCCAAATTTTGGATTAAGTGTCTTTGCAGACTGTGAACCACAAAACCCAGCATCTTCACCAAACTACCAGGGACCTCAGCTAAAGCAGGACTCTGCCCTTCTTCAGGGTTTCTCACCCTCCAAACTGGCATAAACCCTCCATAAATTTTGTACCTAGGAAATATTTTAAATCTGAAACATTTCCACCGGAATTGCTAATGCTGGATTCTACAGAGAAACATTCCCATCCCTGGAAGTGCCCAGGGCCAGGCTGGAGCAACCCGGGATAGTGGAAATGTTAAAAAATTTTTTAGAAAATGCTAATTAGACCAGCTAGAAAATACAGATCAATATAAACTGCAAAAGATATAAATTCTTCTGCAGAAGAGGTTTCCATGGAGGGGGAGCAATTAATCCCTTAATAAACCTTATTAGTTAAACTTAATAAACCTGGGGCAAGACATGGAATTTGGGGAACACAAGCCACAAGAGGTGTCTCAAACCAGGGCAGGTGCTGATAAAACACTATGGTTGAGGTGACAAGAACTACATTTTTTCCTTTTTCTGTGGAAAAAGTTGCATTCTAAAGTGTATTTTGTTCTGAAGTAGAACAACAGTTTGGGGAAAAATATAGTAGTAATAAAAGTTTAAAAATACCTTTCTATAATAGAATTGTTAGTTTATTGGAATAATCTGAAAACATCTGAGCATCTGAAGAGACAGACAAAGACAGAGAGCTGGCAATTTTGGGTGGAGAGTGGATAATCATGGTTAAGTCTCCCAGAGTCAATGTTTCATGGGGGAAACAGAATTTTAGTGGAAAAGCCACTTGTGTTTCGGCGAGGTAGCAGTCAGGAAAAACAATCCCACTGAAATTAAACCTTAGTTTCACTTTGATTACCCAAGGCAGAGCGTCTTGATGAGGAATGTGGTGAGGAACAAGGGCCAAGTCCTCAGCAGAAGGAGAGGAACAGCAGGAAGGCACATCTGTGCTTTATCTTGGTGCATAATGAAGCCTGAAAGAACTTCCAGAAAATTTATGAGGAACTCTCAGACACCTTTCACACATTTGAGAGTAATTTTTTTCCATAAATGCTATTGCCCAAAGTCTGGGGACTGCAAGGAAAATCCAAATCAGACTTTTTGCCCCAGCTGCAAAATACAGACCTGTGCCTGGGGAAGGAAAACAACAGGAATGAAAGTGACAGGTAAAATTCCAGGTTTTCTTGGGACAGCAAATCCATACAGGAGCACAAACAAAGCTGCTCTGATTTATGCTGCTGACATAAAAGACTCCTCACCTAAGAGTGCCTAACAGCCCCTTTCCTCCTGGCAGCACGGAGCTGGCAGGAAATTCCAGATATCCACGGAGCTGAGCTCCTGAAATGAAAGCTGCCATTCAGAACCAGCCTGAGGAAGGCAGCAGCACCGAAATTCAGCATCTGAGCCGTGCCTGCATTGTAAAAACTTTTCAGTTTTACTGTGGTGGGATTTTGGCCACGGGACAGCCAGAGTTCAGCCCTGAGCTGCTGACATATTAAATCTAAACATACCAATAACTGTGGTGTGAAACCACAGCTTGGATTCCAGTTTCAATTCTGTTGTGTCTAGCAGAGGCATTTCTGATGCAGGGAAAATAAAGGTAGGATTGGGATCACACTGCACTTGAAGAAAAAAGAAAAATTCCAGAATACTTTATGCTTTTTTCTTCCCTTCCCTTCCCTTTTTTCTTTTTCTTGTTTTTTTTTTTCTAAAGCCAGACTTCCCATGATAAGACGCCTGTTGTAATGATTTATGGACATCCACACAGCAAGACTGGGAAAAAAAAAAAACAAAAAACCTTGTGTAACAAACGTTCAGATAATCCCAAACTGTAGAATTTAAGATTGTTCTATTGCCAGTATTTTCATGGCCATTTTTATAGCAGTGGGTTGTTTTCTCAATTATTTTCCTACAGTAAATCCTATTCCAAACAATAGGCAGGGGAAAGCATCCTGGAGTGTAAATCACTATAGCAAGCTTCAGGATATGGTTCTTTAGAGTGAACCCACCACAGAACTGCTGGCTGGGGAAAAGTCTGAGGAGATGTTTTCATATGAGTTAAAGTGAAAAATTGTGCGAAGCCACCGTTAGGACACATTACCAGAGGTTTATGTGTCCAAAAATACTTTTTTTTTTTTTTTTTTTTTTTTTTTTTTTTTTAAGCTTGCCCAAAAGAATGTAAGTTCATGCCAGTGGTAATGTCAGATGACAAAGGTGTCACAGCAGTGAAAGTCCATTTACAGTGCAGATGAACCTTTACTGATATGCTCAAATTCACTATTTAGTTGGTCCTAACCATCAGGAAAACCGTATGTACTTACTCTTTTTTACTCCTGTCAAGTTCTAAAACCACAAAAGATGGCTTTTGTTCTCATTCCAGGCCCTCATTAAAAACTGCAGCCTATCTCTACTTTCTTGCTGCCTCTATATGTCTTATTAAAGCTTTTGCCATGCTGCCTCAAGAAATAAAGTGGCAGAAATGTACAGAGCAATGAATCAGATGTAAACAAACGTATCTGCAGCCTGAACCTGCTTTATGATGTTTTTGGGCTGTCTGTTATGAAGCATATTTCCTGGTGAAGAAAACAGATAACCCCTCTATCTAAAAGACAATTTGGAAGCAGGGACAGGGAGTTTAATCACCATTTCTGCAGCCTGCTTTCAATGCAACCTCTTAGTATGTGCACAGTGATCCTCTGAGTCAGTGAATAAACTTATTTTTAATATATTTTAGCTGCCATGAGATGGGAAAAAAATTACTTTGGAGAATTTCATGCATAGAATATTTAAATTTTATGGCCTAAATTACTTCGGCCTACAGTCAAATGTTTATGGCATGAGTTAAGGCTTTGGCTTGTGAGATAATTCTTGGCTTTCTCAGCAGTGACACAGCTTTCTCAGTCATGTATTGGGCATTTATTAATTAATGACAAGGTATTAGTGGAAGCCATTAGCTCCAAACTCCTCGCTGAGTGTTTTCCAAGCAATAGATATATGATTTTTTAGCATCTCATCAGAGAAGGGTGTCTCAGCAACATGCATTTTTGTTGTGGCCATCGTGTCAACTGGACTGCTCTCATGAGAGGGCTTGAGAAAAGACCATGTCAGGCCTAAGTCAGAGTCTAATCTAAGTCCAGATCTAAATTTTTTTCTAGGTGAGACCTAATACATTCGTGTAAATCAAATTGTTAAGGGGAAAAAAAAAAATATTTTATGAAGATTTGTTCTCTTAACTCCGACACCCATGATGTCACACTAGCACAGGCAATTTCATGGCTCTCCTCACCTAAAAAACGTGACTCAGCCCTAGACTTCAAAAAAATCCCTGAAATTAAATAATGCTGTGCCAGGATTCACCTTATTGCTGCAAGCAAATGGAAACAGCACTTAAAAACTAAAAACATGCCAACATTCCAAACGTAACAGCAAGCAAAAAAAACCCGCCGTTTTTAAAAGGGGAAAACTCATTTTCTCATGTAAAGGAAAAGTCCTAAAGGAGTTTTAGCTGGGATTTTTTTTTTTTTTTTTTTTTTTTTTTTTTGGACTGTCAGAAGCTCTTTCACAGGACCCCTCATAAGAGGCTGCTGATAAGACCCCCGTGGGCACGAGGTGAAGGGCACAGCAGGGCCACGGGCCAGGGACGGAGACGCGCGAGCATCCGCAGGCACGGGAGATAAGACTGACAGGCTCAGTTCCCCTGGTGCCACAAGAGTCAGGCAGGAGGTGATAAAACACACTGGTTCACCTCGGTTAAAATCCCTGGCGTGCCTGCAGAAGAGTTCAGGAGGACCAAGTGCACGAGCAGTAAAAGGTGTGCTGGGAGGCGTGACCCGAGCTGCTCGCAGACCTCGCCGGGAGGTTTCAGAGACAAGAGGAGGCTGAGCCCCTCCAGAGCTTTAATGCATCCACAGCACCAGCCCTCCCCTCACTCCTCAGCTCCTAAAAGGCACCAAACCCCACAGGGGAACATGCACATGGTAGAAGAAGTCAAAATTTTGGCTGAAAAATTCGTGGTACACTTGGGCAATCCCAGGCAGCTCTGACTTGATTCTCGCCCAGCAGTAAAAAGGTATTTATATCTTCCTTTTCTCAGCCTAAATAACTTGCTTGTTTGGGCCAGTTATTTTTCCTGTTCTTGGCTCCAGCCTTCCCATTAGTGAGTATTATAATGTTCAGGAAAAGAAATCCAGCTGGTGGAGTGAAGGCTCTGCACAAAATAAATGGGAAGCTTGCAGCATGCCTGTTTTTCATCTAAACACTGTGTGCATTTAAGTCAGTGTTACAAAAGCTGCTGTGTCTTCTAGATTTCATTTATAGGTACACCTCACAAAAGACAGTGAAAAATTTTTGATGCATCTTCATCTCTTTTATCTCAGTGTAGCCTAAAGAAATAGAAGCTTAAAACTATCACCTTCTCTTCAGGATCAGCCATACTTTACAGTAGAGGTCAAGCCTCCTGCATTTAGGAAATTTCTTTCCCCAAAACACGTCCCACAAGTCCACTTTGGGTCTTCAAGCAGTTCATGGTCATGAAAGAATCTCAGAATCCCAGACTGGTTTGGGTTGGAAGGGACCCTAAATCCCACCCAGTGCCACCCCAGCCATGGCAGGGACACCTCCCACTGTCCCAGGTGCTCCCAGCCCCAGTGTCCAACCTGGCCTTGGGCACTGCCAGGGATCCAGGGGCAGCCCCAGCTGTGCCAGGCCTGCCCACCCTGCCAGGGAACAATTCCTGATTCCCAATCTCCCATCCAGCCCTGCCCTCCGGCAGTTTAAACTTGCCCTAACCCAAAAAAAGATGGCCATTTTGCCCATTTTAACTAACTTTACTCAAGGCAGTTCTTCCATGTGGGCCAAAATATGCAAGAAATATTTCACCTCTGAGCTTAATATTTTGTGCCATATGTTAATACCCAAGTAGTAATTTCTAAAAATTATTCCCTGAACAGAAACTTCATCATTTATCAAAGTTTTATATTACATATAAAAGCAGTTTCTTGAGGTTTTTGTTTTTTTTTTTTTTTAAATTCTTCTTTGTCTTCTTTTTCTTCCTTAGCATAATAATGCTTGACAGGAAATCTAGAGACGAAACTAAAACTACATTATAACTTCTTTATCTCCATTTTGTATTGTACTGAATAGAGCAGATCACTACAAAGTGTCTTCAAATGAGGTTTCAGAAAGTTAGAAATAAAGGATCATGATGGAATTGGAAGACTCCCACAGAAATTTTATAGGAAGTAGTGCCCGTCACACAGACACTGAGTGCTTGGAAAATCCCTGCCTCCTCATCAAATTGCACTGTACAATTTCTTGTCACTAAAATGCAGCTGAAAAATGAAGAGGTATGATGTGCAGGAGGCCAGCTTTGATCCTAGCTGTCTCTGAAGATTAATTGATTTTTGCAAAACCCCCTTGATTTTGGAGCTGCACTCACGGATTGTGGAGATTCTTTCCGGTGCCACAACCCAAAATCTACATTCTGCTCTGTGCCACTCCCAGTGGGTGATGCCCTTATTGGTAGATGGCCACCATAAGTCAAGATAAACAACTTAAATTTCCTTCTCATCCATGGTTTTCCTCCACAACACCCCTTTTCTTCACCATTTTACCTGATCCTGAGCGGAAATTGGTTTGAACATCCAAAAATTAAGTCACCTTTACTCCTGAAGTCTAAAATCCTGGACTGGGAGAAGGAGAGGCATTTTCATGGAAAGAACCAGGGCTTCACCCAAAGTGTGTGATACTTTTCAGATGTATTTGGAATTTTTTATGACATTTCCTCCTCCCTTCCAGCTGCCCACAGGGATTCCCATCAGCTCACTTGTCCTTGGTGGTAGATATGCCTGCTGTGAGTTAATTGTGATCAGTGAGTTCACACATGAGGAGTTTTGTTCTGATTCAGTCAGCATGAAAACGCTTTGTGGCACAAGTTTTACTGACAGTGAGAGTGGGAATTTTATTTTCTGTTAATCCTCTCTTGGTGAATTTTGCACTGGGCAATGCAAGGATAAATGGGATAGTAGCATGATTGGAACAAAGCAACTAAAACTGAGCAAAAATGAGTCAGCTTTCATCTGACTCCTCTCTTAAAAGGGTCGATGTTTTCATATTGTGTATATTGTATTGTTTTATTCATATTTATTCATATAAATAGGCTCAGCTTGGCCACAGAGCATTTCACTGCTTCCATTAAACCTTCATGGCTTGACAGGCGTTACCTCCACAGGTTATCAGCCACACACAGGCCCCTAGACAAATCCCAGCTGACTTAATTCAGGGAGAATTCTTAATTTCTCACAGGTCCAAATGGTCACTGGAAGGGGAGGCGCCTCATTTTGGGTCTCAGTGCAACTCCTGAGCTCCTCAGCACCAACGCATTTCCCAGTTCTGGGAACATCTAACACATGTTATGTGACAAGAAGTTACCTTGGCAACTCACTCCTGTTTCCCAGCACCATCCCTCCTGTAGCCCTGGGGTTCTGGGAAGAGCTGGGGGTGGGAAAGGCTGGCTGGGCAAGGGAGGCTGTCAAGAAAGGAGGTGGAAAAACTGGGAAAGTTCAAGGTAGATGAGCTAATCACCAGGCAAAGGCAGAAAATATTTCAGGAAAAAATATCAGGTCCTTTGTTCCAAAGGAAACTTCTTGTTCAGAGTCAGACAGTCTTTCCCAACATCAGATAAGATCTTGGCAGGAGGAAGCTCCAAGCACCCAAAGGACATCAATTCTGAACAGTTTAGAGATTCAGTCTTTGTGTAGAGCAAGGCTGATGATGTCTGCAAAAAAAGAAAAAAAAAAAAATTAAAAAATAAAAAACCACCCCCACAAAACAAAATGCTCTAATACTCAGAAATCTCCCTGACAATAAAAAAAAAAAAATTAAAAAAAAAAAAAAAAAGAAAAAAGTGCAAATCCATTTAGGAAGAGCATATCGGTATTAAGTAGATTTTTCTATTTACCCTATTTATTTGAGGAGTTGTAGCACAGAGAAGAGGAATCACTACTTTCCTTCTTACAGGGAGCCTTGATACTCGTTAGAGTAATTGTTCTCATTAGAGACTCACTCATTGAGCAGAATAGAGGAGAGCTGTGTGTGTCATCTTTCCCATTCCCAGCTGTTGGTGGTGAAGAGACCCAGCCCTGGAAGGAGGGAGAGCTGCAAGTGTGAACTGCTACACTGACATTCATAGCCGTGTAATTTCTGCAGGATATAGGAAATCCTAATTTATTTTTATTCCAGGCTTATCACAGAAAGTTGATTCTTTCCTCAGTTTGTCCAGAATGAGATACGGACAAAGGCGTGCATTCGCTAAGGAAATAAAGAAATAAATTAGCGCGCTTTTTGTTTTGTTTTTGCAGGAACTGAAACAAGGATTTCCCTGTTGCAGGCAGCGGTGCCATGTGCAATAATCTGGCCATTGTAAACCCGTATCTGGCCCTAATTCCCAGCCCAGCACCAGATGTTCCCAAGGCGTGTTCCCTTGCAAGGCTGCCCCGCTGGAGAACAGCAACGCCCGGGATTTCGGCTCCCGTGTTTCGCCACCTCATCACGGCTGTTAGGGGATGGGGAGAGGGATTTCAAGGGCTGTTAGGGGATGGGGAGAGGGATTTCAAGGGCTGTCACCCTGCCAGGGAGGCTGTGCTGGGGGGGGGGGGGATTTGTGGGGAGGGCTTGGGGTGGTGGCTGCAAACTCAGCCTGACCCAGGGTCAGCATCCCAGGAAGGGCTGGCACCCCTCTCACACGGATCAGGTTTTGGGGGCACTCGTGCCTGTGGCCAAGCCCCGCTGATTTGGAGGGGCTGGATGCTCAATGGGGCCGCGGGTGTGAGGGTTACAAGGGATGCTCTGTGCTGGGGATCAGCCTCGTGGGGCTCCTGGCAGTTGCCACTGTGGCTCCTTGCCCTGCCACGTCCAACAGGTGCCCCCAGGCTGCCAGCAGCCCCGTGATGCCTCAGGATTTCAGCTTTTACAGTTTTCAAACCCTGCACTGCTTTGGGGTATAACTCTAAGCTCCACACACAGTGTCAGTTGCTGTCTTCACGTTTTGGACAGACAGAACAATTCCTCTGGGCCTGAAACTCAGGGACACCCGACAGCCTCAGGCCCCAAAAGTATAAACAAGAGTGAATTGGGGGGGAGCAAACTGGGGGTGAATGACTTCATTACCTGGAGCTGAATCGGAGGATTAACCCCTGAAATGCAAATGGATCAAACTTATAATTGTTTGAAAAACTCGTGATTGTTGTCCATTTTGAGCGTAACCCCTGTGGCGGCTTTGTCTACAGGCCCTTTGTTAAATATATCCATTTTTATTCTCTTAATTCTGCCTGGCCTCTGTTTTCAGGTGAGCCCAAAAAAGGCCTCACCCAGGAGAGCTCCAGGCTGGCTGCAGGCCAGAGGGTCTCCAGACCTTGCTTCTGGCTGGGTCCTTGTGTCCCGTGTCACACCAGGGGTGCCACTCTCCTCCCCAGTCACAGCTCTTCTCCTCTCTTTTATTCCCAGCTTTACTGATCACCCCACCTTCCAGCACCCACTCTGCATTTGGGGCTGTACTGCCCCAAAAGTGCCTCCACCCCCCCCACCCCCGCCTCAGAAATGGGAGTGAGGGGGGATTTTTCCTGCCACAAAACCTTTGGGCACTCATTGGGATGGTGACATCAAGCCCCTGAGGAGGGGTGCAGGTAAGATATCTTCTGTTGCCTTTGTTCCCCATGCACCTGTGGGGCACATTCTGAATTAGGATGGATCCTCCTGAGCATATTTTCCTCTGTAAGTAATTCCCACCAAATAAGCTGTAGCTTGGTGACATCCCCCCCCCCCCCCCCCCCCTGCAACTACTGGGGAGTTTGGTATGGTTTGATGACCTTAAATGTCTTTTCCAGCCTTGATTCTGTGAAGGTAGAATGCTGATCTTTAACCTATGTGTTGTATTTAAGTTCCTGCACTGCTTCAGCTGAACAAATGATTTTCAAAACTTGTGTAAAATTGTGATGTGAGTAAAGGAAGGCTCTGGCATAAAAATTAAAATTGTTTCTCATCACATTTTACACAGGAAGAAACCAAACTGGTTGAGTTATTTGCATTATGAAGTCCCCAGAATAAAAAGATAACAATGCTGAAATGCATATGGCTTCCTTTTTTTTAGAGATAGAAACAATCTATAAATATCCCTGGAGATATGAAATTCAGGGCTGTAATTAAGAAAGTGGGAAAAATGGGCAATTACATTTGGTGGTGGTACATGAAGATGTGTGTCCTTTGCACAAACACTTTTCATTTTGAAAGGTCTTGGTTGTGACATAAAGTCTCAGGCATGAAAAGTGGGGGACTCACCTGAGATTCAGCAGTCCTACAAGAAATAAGGTTTGCTCTGCCTTGCTTCCAGAATAAAATGAGCTCGTTTGCTCAGCAGAATTCCTGGGTGAAATAGAGGTACTTGCCCCACTTGCAGTCACAAGGGGTTTTTATTGCAACAGGATGGATGGATGTAGCCAATTTCTACAGTGATATTTCTACAGTGATGTTGCTGTTCAAAAACAAGAGCACAAGGAAAGCATGGACAGTTTCCTTAAAATCTGTTAGCCTCTGAACAAAAGCTTTATAAGTTCTAGAAAGAAAGTATACTAATTGTCTAATTGCCATCTGTCATTAAAGCTAAATGCTAAAACCTGTCTCTGTTTTGTTTTTCACTGGGGATTTTTTTGGTGGTTTTTTTTTTTTTTTTCCTCGTTTGTTTGTTCTTGGTTGTTTTTCTGTTTGGTTTTATTTTCTTGGGGTATTTTATTTGTGCGTTTTTTGGTTTTGGTGTTTTTGTGGGTTTTTTTGGTTTTTGGTTTTGGTTTTTTGTTTTTTTTTTCTTTTTGTTTTTTTGTTGGTTCTTTTTGGGGTTTTTTTGGACTTTTTTTCGGTTTTTTGGATTTCTTTATTTTGTAAAAAAATCTTTAAGTACCACCTGGGTCAGGCTGGATTTTACTAAGGATAGTAAAAGCAGTAGGACACCATCCTACTGAGCAGTTACAGAAAACATTATCAAGGGCCAGGAAAATAACACCTGGAGGAGCTAATAATGACAATCTAATGGAACTGAAGAATCATGGAATGGGTTGGGCTGGAAGGGACCTTAAAGCTCAGCTCTGTCAAACCCTCCTGCCACGGCAGGGACCCCTCCCACTGTCCCAGGTGCTCCCAGCCCCAGTGTCCAGCCTGGCCTTGGGCACTGCCAGGGATCCAGGGGCAGCCCCAGCTGTGCCAGGGCCTGCCCACCCTGCCAGGGAACAATTCCTGACTGCCAATGTCCCATCCAGCCCTGCCCTGTGGCAGTGGGAGCCATTCCCTGTGTGCTGTCCCTGCAGCCCTTGGCAATTGTCTCTCTCCATCTTTGCTGCAGCCCCTTCAGGCCCTGCAAGGCCCCCCTGAGCTCAGCCCAAAGCTTCTCCTGCCCGGCTGAGCAATGGCAGCCGTGCCAGCCTTTCCTGCCAGCAGAGCTGCTGCATCCCTCTGCTCATCCTGGAGCCTCCTCTGGCCTGCCTGCAGCAGCTCCAGCTCCTCCCTGTGCTGGCCCAGGGCTGGGGCAGCTCTGCAGGTGGGCTCTGAGCTGAGGGGCAGAGGGGCAGAATCCCCCCTGCCCTGCTGCCCCCGCTGGGCTCAGCCCAGCTCAGGCTTTGGGCTCTGGGCTCAGCCCAGCTCAGGCTTTGGGCTCTGGGCTCAGCCCAGCACAGGCTTTGGGCTCTGGGCTCAGCCCAGCTCAGGCTTTGGGCTCTGGGCTCAGCCCAGCTCAGGCTTTGGGCTCTGGGCTCAGCCCAGCTCAGGCTTTGGGCTCAGCCCAGCTCAGGCTTTGGGCTCTGGGCTCAGCCCAGCTCAGGCTTTGGGCTCTGGGCTCAGCCCAGCTCAGGCTTTGGGCTTTGGGCTCAGCCCAGCTCAGGCTTTGGGCTCTGGGCTCAGCCCAGCGTGGGGCTTTGTGGTCCCAGCACACACTGCCAGTTTATTCTGAGTTGTTTTTTTTTTTTTTTTTCAGCATAAAGATTTGCAAACCCTCCTGTCTGGCTCTAGGTCTGTACCCTCATTAGTCTGATATTTGAGAGGTTCCCCTTTAGATCACTCAGAACTTCAAGTCCTGACCATGCTCACACACATACAATAATGTGTCAGTGACTGTGAGAATCGAGCAGCAAAAACCTTCTGCAAAAGCTGAAGTTCACACCAAATGCTCTGACAGATGAGATTTTTCATAGAAATAATTTCTCATGAAGTTTAAACTCTTATGCCGTGCCACTGATCACTAATGGATTCAGTTCTTGTTTTCCCTTTAGGATCAGTTACTGGGGAGGAGGTAAGAAGGGAAAAAAAAAACAAAAAAAACAAAAAAACAAAAAAAAAAACAAAAAAAAAAAAACAAAAACAAAAAAAACAAAAAACAAAAAAACCCTCAGGTCAAAGCAGGCTAATTGTCAAAAGAAAAAAAGGGAAGCACAGTGGGCCAATGAAAGATACATGGTTGTGCCTGTAAGAATCAGAGTCTCTAATCCAGGACCTAAACTGACTCTGGTACCTTCTCAGCATCCCAAATCCCCACCTCTGCCATCCCTCATAACTGGCTGGGCACACACAGGCACGAGCCTTGGGGGACTTCTGTTGCTACAAGCATCTTTGAGAATGTGGCTCTCTTTTCCTTGTCTTCTGCCACTCCACCCCCCTTCCTCCCACCCATTTGCACCCTTTTCCATGGATGATCTGCCTTGACTTGCTCCTGTCCCAAGCAGGATGCCACATGGGCCATCCCCCTTGGGTGTGGGATGAATTTTTTGACACAAACCTCTCCATCCAGTGGGCCAGAAAATCCAAAAAATTTCCTAGCCTTGCTGGGCCCTGCAGCCCAGCCTCTGCAGCTCCTTCAGCTTTTATGGTTGTTGTCTGCTGTGCCCTGGTTGTTTTTTTTTTTCCCCCCCCGCTAATCAACACCGTGGAGTGAACAACTGCTTGCCCTTCGAGCTCCTGCGCTCTGTCACGGCACTCAGGCAGCTCCTTGTCAGCAGAGAGCCCTAAAGGCATTAACTCATTAATCCTCACACCCCCCTGATGATATGGGCAGCTATTATTATCCCCCTTTTTCGGGGCCGTGGAGAGAAACTCCGAGATTAAGTACCCAAGGTCACACGGGAAGCACGGCCAGGCTGGTCTCTTCTTCTCTCGTGTCCAGGTCCTCCTGGAGGAGCTGCAAAGCCTCCTCACAGCTGGGAAACGCTTTGATAGTCAGGGCTCACACCCACACAGCAGGAAGCAGGAGCATTGAAATTATTTGAGAAAAACTGGGGCATTGGTGGAGGGCACCCTACAGCGCACAGAAACACCTTTGGGTCAAAAGCCAAAACCACGCGGACTTGGCAGACTAAACCTGGGCAGATGGTTTATTTTGCCTCATTGCTCACACTGCCAGTGGTGTTCACCATCAGTGGAAAGCCAGAGTGTGTTAGGATGGCTGGGAAGAGTCCTTGGAATGTCCTTGGAAGGGAAGGGGGCAGCCCAGGATGTGCCTTGGGTGTCACCCCCACCCCACAGCTTTTCCCCTGCTCCACCCTTCTCCTGCACAACCACTTGCTGCCCCAAATCACTCCAAATAAAACCATCCCAGGAGGAACCACACCTGTAACATCAGAGAACAGACCATCACGGAGCAGAAACGTGAGAAAGTGTAAATCTGAGGACAGCAGGACGATGGTCAAACCCTCTTCATTCACAGAAATCAAATTGCTCCATTTCTTTCTACCTCTGTTATTGCCATCACAGTGGTGACATGAGTTTTTTGCAGACCTGCTTTTCTATGACACGATATTCAAGATTAGAATTCATTCCTCCTCAAAGTGAAAATGAAATATTGAAACCTCTTCTTTATGTTGTTGCCAAGCTAAATCTGTGTTTTATAGCCGTGTCTAAAAATGGGTAACTTACGTTTTCAGACTAATTGGAAACATGAAATTAAGGCACCTTTGAACAACTGTATTTGAAAAAAACAGTCAGAGATCTAATCTTTCATGGAAGACTTCAGCAGAGACTTCTGCCCCCTCCACCCAGATAGTTTGATGCTGTCCAGATGTTTGCTGTGTGATGGGTGTGTACCTTCTGTCCCTGATGAAGAAACCAGCCCAGACTTTTTACAGCTTAAGAGGATTTATACCTGTTCTGTCCTGGATTGTCTACTCACATTATCATTAGGGGTGGCAAATCACAGTGGGAGGGAAAGGCTGGCTTAGGTCAGGACTGAAAGTTTTGTTGCCTAGGCAAACTCGGCCAAAACACTCATGAATTCAAAGGGGTTTAGCCTGCAAGGATATAGTAAATCCATAGCTTTTAATTTCTGGGTTTGCAAAGAAGAAAAAAAAAAATCAGAGATCAACTTTTCTTACATGATTAGCCTATTTTTTATTCTGGATAAGAGGGCTGGAGGTAATGTGACAGCAATGACAAAAAAATTATTCTGTGGATTTATTACAATTCCGTCATTATGTTAAATCCCACTGCATGGCTGCATAAACCAAGCATTTGTATTTGACTGAAGAGAAACAGTATTTATGTCACCAAACCCACCCTGCATATTGAAAATGGTGGAATGATAAGAAAAAACCCAAAGCTTTCCAATTCAGCTACAAATGAGCACAGGTAATTGCAGTTTCCCTTTCAGGCCAATGGTGGCTTCTGGTTTTGATCAAAATATTTGTGAGGAAATAACACAAATAAAGAGGAAAAACTCTGAGTTTAGAGTAGGTTTTTTTTTCCTACATTCTAGGTTAGTTATGCAGTACAAAGGTGGTGTCTGGTGTGTACTGGCAAATCCAGGAGGATGCATAATGTAAAAGCTACCAAAATCATTAGTAATAATCTTATTGCCACTGCTAATACCATCAGCTGTGGGGGTAAGAACCTGCAGAAATTAGTGCAAAACCAGAGAAGCCTTCAAGTTGCATTTTTATAAGAAACCATTCATGTGGGAAAGGAGGAAGAGCAAAACAATGAATAAATTACTTGCTTGAGCCTGTAGAATTCCAGAGTGACTGAATTATCACACATATAAGGAAGAGAAGGAAATAAACCAGAGCGGGGTAGACAAATTTATTCCTGGTACCACTCAACACTCTTGAAATACAGAGTTTTATGATGGATTAGTGCATGCTCTTTGGCTGTATTGTGGAACATAAAGACCAACCCCTCCCTGTATTAATTCCTACATTATCCCTTCACTGGTGAAGGGGGGAGCTGGAGAAGGGATGGGCAACAGCACATTCATCCAAGTCAAAGCCCTCATAAGGCTGCTCTCCGTCGTGTTTGAGAGCTCTTGGAAATTGAGAGGGGCCCCTCATGAGTGGAGAAATATTGCACCCATCTCCAGAAGAGACCATAAGGACTCTCTGGGAAGCTACAAGATCAAAATTATTGAGGATGGAAAAGACTTCCAAGGCCATGGAGCCCCAGCTGTGCCCCATCCCCACCCTGTCCCCAGCCCAGAGCTCCGAGTGCCACCTCCAGGAATTCCTGGGACACCCCCAGGGACGGGCACTCCAGCCCTCCCTGGGCAGTGCCAAGGCCTGAGCCCCCTTTCCATGGGGAAATTCCTGCTGCTGCCCACCCTGAGCCTGCCCTGGCCCAGCCTGAGGCCGTTCCCTCTCCTCCTGTCCCTGTTCCCTGGAGCACAGCCCGACCCCCCCGGCTGTCCCCTCCTGGCAGGAGCTGTGCAGAGCCACAAGGTCCCCCCTGAGCCTCCTTTTCTCCAGGCTGAGCCCCTTCCCAGCTGCCTCAGCCTCTCCTGGGGCTCCATTCCCTTCCCCAGAGGCTGAAATAAGGAGAAGTCCCTTCCCTGTGGATGCAGCCCCATCCACTGGAACATCCACTCTGGAGCATCCATGTTACCCCCAGCCTTGGAACCCGTCTGCCAAAATCCTGGAGAAAGCTGGTACAGCCTCAGGGCTGGCCCAGAGGTCACTTCCCACCTGAAAATTATGATTCTCTGAGTTTTCCAGGCTTCTCCAGAGGATTGGCTTCCCCACAGAGCCACAGTGTAAGGTCCTGCAGCAGCCAGGTTCTCTGTGGGGAAGCAGAAATCTCACCTTAAGTAGATTTCAAGACCTTAGCTCAGAAGAGACCACTGAGAGGGTCCCAGCTCAACGTTTTTAATATTAACAGCCACTGCACAAAAAATGGAATAGCTGTACCACTCTTCCATCCCTAATTTCTGTCTGAAAGGTTTTGTACACAGGTGAAGTATGGGTTGTCCTGGTTGAGCTGTTTTATGAATAAATAACTTGAAACAGGGAGATTATCCCCTTATATCTATCATCATAATAACACTGGCCATTGAAGAGAACATGGAAAATTAATTAAAAAAAGGGAAAATGCTCAATTTCACTGTGCAAGTGAGTGGAACAGGTCATAGAAAATAATGATAGAATTATTGAGACCTCTAAGGCCATCAGCTCCAACTTTCAACCAGAAATGAAGGGAGCAAATTTAGAGTCATCTCCTCTGCTGGACCCAGATATTGGCTAAGAGATGGAAGCACACAGAGCCTCCTTCCCAAGCTCCCTGTTCTCTGGGGCTCTGTGGACACTGAAAAGTTCATTTCCAGATTGTTCTGGCCAAATTCCTGCTGAAATCCCCTCCTGGTGCCTCCATCCTGGCCATCCCCACGGCTCTGGGCAGGTGTCTGGGGTCTGTTTGTGTGTCAGAAGGGGGGACACAAAAACCCCTGAGCAGCAGCTGGGCTCTGCTCACTGCAGGGGAATCCCCAGCCAGCTGCTCCCATCCCCTTCCCACTGACAATGGCCAGGAAAAACAGAGCAGGGGCCAGGATGTATTAAAGTGTTAACTGCAGGCTGTTATCTGTGCTCTGCAATTATGAGTGTGATAGAAACTTGGTGCTTTCCCCCCGTTGCACTGCTGCTCTCCCATGCCAACATGAACACAGCAGATTTCTGTATTTTAATCTCAGGCATGTCATTGCTTACTTGCTGTCTTGAAAGTCAGCTGCCGGGGTGGGAAACTAAGACAACCAGATGTTTTGCTTTTCATGCTGAGGAAGTGAAATTAGAGACCGTCTTCCTCAAGATTTTTATGGAAGAAAGTTCAGAAATATAAAGGAAAGCTATACTTTTAACCCTGTGCGGGTTAAGCATCAAATCCAGTCGGTCTAATCACTGGTTAAAAAAAAAGTAATTAAAAAAAAAAAAATAGTTGGAGTAAAAAGGAAGGGAGAGGTAGAAAACAGGAGTAAGAAAAGGGAGTAAATATCACCCTTTGTTCTTAGTTATGGCTTGAAAGCTAATTATCTCCTTAATGAGGGGCAGGTAAATCTCTACCACTTAAAAATTACCAGTTTAAAAGTCCAACAATGTTTATATTTAGAACAAATATTTCTACTTCTGCCCTTCATAACCTGATACTTCAAGGCATCCACTGCTAAAAGAGATGCACAGCTCTTACTGCAAATTGCCCACATGTTGTGGCTGGCATCCTAAACACATGGAAATGCAAAAATCCCAGTTTTTTTTTTTTTGTTTGTTTGGTTTTTTTTTCTTGCAGGCTCTTTTTTCCAAGGCGTATCTGACAGTTTTCAAGAGGGCTGTTGCAATGTCAAGGCAGAGGGGTGGGAGGTTTTTAGGGAAGCAGCCTGCAGTGGGAAGGCTCCATGCACTGCCAGCTCTTGGCAATCAGTGCTGTGTGAAGGAACATTCATGGCACAGCCCTGCTCAGCTCCTCGGCGTTATCACAAATGGGAAATTAAACATTTTGTCTCACAAGAGAATACACTGGCTGGCTTGCACCCCATATCCCCTTAATTTCATTTGTGCTAGCTGCAAATCTGTTTCTCATTTAGCTGCAGCTTCTTTCTCAGCCGTGTCTCACTTTTTTTGTGTGTGTGTGCGTTGTACTGCGAGTGAATTTGTGTTTAGAGGTGAACATTGCCTCCAACCACAACTCCTAATTCAAGCCCCATTCAACTCTGTGATTGTCTGGTTATAAACTTTAGCCCAGATCTAACGTTTTTCAGTTGACTTCTGCCTTTGATAAAGCACAAGTATAATCCCTGGAGCTGAAGACCTTTGGATTATTGCAGGGCTGAAATATGAATCCATATCAAATCCACAGCTTGAGTTCATTTCTTGGGGGTACTGGCGAGGTCCACACACGAAGCCTTGCTCATGTTTCCTGTCACTCCCTGCTTATGTCTTTGGCTTTATTTCACCCATCACCTTTCCAGGTGGGATTTTGCATATTCAGGCCTCCCAGGCCAATCCCTGCCCGGGGATGCTCCAAAAATAAAATTCAAACGTGACCCTATGTTAAAAAAAATCAGCGTCACTTGAACCTCCCACTGCAATGCAAGGCTCAGATATTGAACAATGCAGCCACTCTGGGCCCGCTCTTAAATCTTCACAGGAGAGGTCCTGGGCTCTTGGAGGGGGGTATTTTTATGCACAGCAGGAATGGGAGCATCTTTAGCCAAGCTGGAACCAGAATCAGGGCAAGCAGAGGGCAGATTTCCCCAGCTCGCAATTCACTGCCTGCCCGCTCATGGCAGAAAACTTAAATTTTTCCTCTCCAAAACAGCTCAGCAATAAAAGTTAAAAACCCGTGTATCAGGGAGATGATAACATATGGATTATTCTGCCTGTTTTACTTTTTAGACACTTCCTGCCTCTTTTTCTAAAAAAAAAACCAGAGTGTATTTTCAACCCTAAAGTACGCTACTGCTATTTAAAAAAAACAAACACCAACAAAGACATGCAAACAAACAAATTTTAAAAAGCTTGTGAGGCTGTTTCCCCCCCCCCCCCTTTATGTAGTTATGCAACATGAGCCCAAGGAAAAATTGTCAAAGGGAATGACAGAATAGAAACAATCTTTGGACTCCAGGGAAATGCAAGAAGTTTGAACACCAAATGACAGCATTTCTCATTTTCTTCCCCTTACATTATTACAAAAAACAACTTTTACCTAGAAATTGGCCTGAACTGATTTAGGCAGTGATGAAGCCCTTCCTGCAGCAGCTCTGCTGCTTGGTGCATTGATCTCAGGTTCTCCTTGTCTCTACCTACACACAGCTGTGGAATTTTTACTCCCTGAACGCTCAAAAATGGTTTTATCTGAGCACTTTTAGAAAAAGACAAGCCAGCGTGGGTTTCTTGAAGTTTGCATGCAAATTTATTTATTTGTTTTTAAGATTACAGGGAAAATGCTGGAATATTTTAAATTTATTTTTCTAGTACATGGGGGGAAAAAAGGGGGAATCTCTACTCTCCTCCTGTAGCAGGTAGATATCAAGGAAAGAACTGGAATATTTCCAGGTACCATCTCTTGCTAAATATGAATTGCAGCTGTTTTTCAGGCAGTTCTCCTGTGGCACAAGTGCCCATAAGTTTGAACATAAGACGTCACTACAGAAAATTCCCATTTTCTCTGCCCAAATCATGATGATTTGCTTTACCTAAGCACTGGCTGTTGTACAAGAAGGGGTCTGTGCAGCTAAAAACCATCACAGAAAGGAAAACCTGGCAGGAATTTTGAGGTTTCTCCGCATCTCCTCATGTTCTGATTATTTTTTGTTTGGCAAGAAATGCAATCTCAGTCACAGCCGTTAGTCCAGTTTCATTTCTTTTCAGAAAAGCAGTGTCTCCAAAGTATTGCAAAGTGAAATTCACCAAAGAAAGTGTTTTCCTTTCCCATCGTACTGAATTATCTGGGAGTGGCAACGATGGACATACAACATTTTATTACTGACTTTGTAATGGGAGAGCTTGGCATGTCTTACTGCTTTTAATAAACTCCCAATAGAAGGAAAAGCTGGAAAGCAAGATGAAACGTTTATAAGCTACAGAATGAATTCTGAGATAGCTCAAAACTGATTCTTTCAAAGTGTGTTCTTAAGTCCTCAAAATGTCACTTAAACTGACAGCTTCATGGAGGGCTCCTTGCAGAAACAATTATCATGCAAAAAGCTTTATTAAAACCTAGAAATCATCTTTATGAGCTGCTAATCTAGCAATTAATGCTAATTTCACAATATTTTAATATATATTTTTTTAATTTAATGTATATAATTTTAATTTATTGTTATATCATTAATAATATCAATGTATCAGATATAATTATTAATATTCATATATTAAACAATATTAATTATATTATTATTATTTAATAATTTATTTAATAATATAACTGAGATGGGAAAATACCTCTAAGATCTTTGAGTCCACAACTGTGAACCCAGCACTGCTCACCAGCAAACTGTGGCATTTAAGGATGGGCATCTAATGATTTGCTGTAATTTTTTTTAGCTTTAAAATTCCTGGGAAAGAAGTGTTTGCTGAGGGACATGTCACAAATCTAAGTCGTAAGAGAGGTCACCTAGTGAATTTATCAGGGAAAAAAATGTTAAACTTCTCAGAAGAGCTAAAAAAAACCCCAAAAAAACCCCAAAATAAAAACCCCAAATACAAGGACAAGATTTTTGTCTGCTCTGGTCATATTTGTGGTACTGACTGCCACAGGATGTCATGAAGACCAAGAGCAGGAGCAGTTTTAGGAGGGATTAGAGGGATTGGTGGGGCTAAGCCCATCAGTGGTAATTAGGGTATCTGCTCGAAATAACATTTGCACTGCAAATCCGCGCCTTGTCTGCAGCAGCCTTTCCACAGAGATATTCCCTGATGTGGGAATGGGAATGGTGACCTCCAGGCAGCTCCAGCAGAGCAGGGAACCAGGGCTGGGCCCTGAGCTGCTCTCAGCTGAGCAGGTGGCTTGGTTTGAGCAGTGTGCTAAGGAAGGCAGGAGCCTCCCCTGAAATGGAGAATGTAAACACCCTCCTTCTTATTATTATTATTATAATTTTTATATTATTATAACTTTGAAATTAAGAGGCTCTCTGGCAAAGATATGGGAATAGGAATAACAGGTCTTTACGAGGAAAAGTAAAATAAAATGTAATAAAATAAAAAAATAAAAATGTAATAGTACAAAATAAAAATGTAATAGTACAAAAAGAAAACAAACCACTCTCACAGTCAGAGCAGGCCCTGGCAGGCTGTGGGTCAGGGTGGTGGCAGCAGTGCCATTCCATGGGGGCTCAGCCCTCCTGCAGTGCCAGCTGTGCTTCTGCTGGAGCAGGATCCTGGACAAGGCTGGAGTTTTCCTCTGGAGCTCCAGGGCTGCTGGAGATGGGCCTGGGCTTCCTCTGGGAATGCAGTGGGGCAGAAAGCTGCTCCTCTGGGAATGCAGTGGGGCAGAAAGCTGCTCCTCTGGGAATGCAGTGGGGCAGAAAGCTGCTCCTCTGGGAATGCAGTGGGCAAAGGCTGCTGTGGTGTCCCAAAGCCTCAGATTGTATCCAGGTAGGAATGCTTGGCTCCTCCCCCTGGGCAGAGCATTTCCCCATGGGATGATGGAATTTTATCAGCCATGCAGGGACACTCACTGGCCCATGAACAGAAGATAATTAATAATTAATGGCCCATGAGCAGAAGATAATTATTAATTAATAGCCCATGAACAGAAGATATCTCCTGGAGGGAGGATTGGTTTGTGGAAGAGATAAAGAAAAAACTGCCCAATGAACAGCAGAGAACTGCCCCAGCTCTGACAGATGGCAAATCGAAAACCCACACCCAGCTAAATCTTTCAGCCTAACAGAGCAGGTTCCCAAAGAGGCGTCTGTAAGATGCCACCAGCATGTTCCTATCCTAAAGCTTAGTAAACGGGGTTTTTTTTATTTTTATTTTTATTTTTTGACAGAGGTCAGATCCTCTCTCTGGTTTCCCAGCTGCTGACATCCACACGCAGCAAGAGGCAGCAGCTGGAGCTCTAGCCCACCTCCTCCCTGACCTTTCCAGCATCAGTGTCCAGGTGAGAGACTTGACCCTGCTTGGGTAAAGGTCCCGCTGTGCTGCTCTGTGAGGTGTCTCCAGGTGAGCCAGCGTGCTCTGCCTGCACCAAACCCCTCCAGGATCCCTTGGGATGAGCTTTAGTACCATTTCCTACACTAACTGCGCTTCAGTGCACAGTTTTGGAAAAGAAACCCAACCAAATGGCAACCACAAAACAACAACCATAAAAAAAAACCAAAAACCAAAACCAAAACCAAAACCAAAACCAAAACCAAAAAAACAAAAGCAAAAGCAAAAACAAAAACAAAAACAACAAAAAAAAAACAAAAAACAAACAACAACAACAAAAAAAACCCAAACAAACAAAAAAAAAACCCAGAAAACCAAAAAAACCAAAACAAACAAAAAAACCCAAACCCTAACCAAAAAAACCAAACAAAAACCCCCCAAAAAACCCAAAACCAAACCAAAACAAAACAAGCCAAACGAAAACAAACCAAGAAAACCCTCACCATTTTTCCTATAGTTTTTTTGAAATATGTGAGTACACATTCTGTCCTTTTCACAGATTTTAAAATGAAGATGTTTTGCAGGAAGGGGACTGCTGGGCCCTTAACACCCCAGCCTCATCTGTGATGTATTCCCCTTGGCAAACCCAAAATTAGCTTAAACCTAAGGACAGGAATCCTGCAAGTCAGAGTGACCAAAATGGTGCAGTCCTATGAGACATTGGGTAATTTTACTGGTATTTGTGGAATGGGAGGTCCCTTCATCCATCACTGGCTTTTGTCCCTCTGCAAATAACCATCCTGAAGTTCTTCAGGCAAAGGAAGCAGTTTGGCACCCAGAATTTTGATGATTGTGCTACATTTAGGACAAAAAAAAAAAAAAAAAAATCAATTTTACTGTGAAATTTACCCCTTATGCCATTCCATCCACCACAAGCATAAGCTGTACTTGCAAGGCTGTGCTGAGCTAATCAAAGGGTTGATAAAATCATTAAATAAATTACTGATTTACTGTGTATATTCATTACTGATTGAGGCAGGGAATAATCATGACTGTATCAGGCACCAAAACACACATGTACAAAAAAGAAATGCTTCCTCTTAAAACGTGTGCGTATAAAACCACAAACGCAAATTCCTCTTGCAAAATCGGTGTCATGAGAGGCATCAGGCTCAGTCCTAATGACTTAAGGAAGATGTTCACACACGGATCAAGGGGAAGAATTGGATGTGGATTTGAGAGTGCTTTACCTCTCTGTGCACGCTGGTTATAACAATAACCACAGAACAATTAGATGTAAAAATTGCGTGTCAGAGGGTACAAAACAGTGAAGATTAAATCCCACAAACAACTGTAAGATCTCCAGAGTAATCAGTTAGAGTGAACTTATAATAAACACCTACAACCCTGTGAAAATATTTATGTCTGGACCTACAAAATGGCTTTTTTAGGAGAACCTTTGGATCCAAACTGGATCCTCAGATTCCATGAGAATTCCATGGATCCCATGCATCCTCCAGCCCCACAGACAATCATTCCCTTTTTATTGGTGGGCTATTTATTAACCATCAAAAGCTCTGGTCTGCAGCAGGAGCACCCCAAACCTCTCAGGGCTCCAGAATTCTCCTCTGTCCAACCCCAACGAGCCCCCTCAGACTGGGAGTTCTCTGGGCTCGTCTGCCTCCACAATAAATCAGGTTTTCCCTGCTGATTCCAGCCGAGCATTTCCCCCAAGTTATCACTGGTTATCTGGGATGAAATTCCTGCCTTTGAGGAGGGCTGTGCCAGCTGAGGGTGGAACCAGAAATATTGCGCACTGCCTCTTCATCGGTCTTTATAACCAGACGAAAAAAAATACCTTAAACATGAACTCAGCACCATGCAACCAGCACGGATGTCACAGAACTGTGCCTTTTTAACCCAAACTCAGCAGAGCAGAGGGCATAATTCCTTAGAGGAGGGCCAGAATGCAGCCCTCTCCCTTTCCAGCTGGAATTCTGCTTGGATATGAAATGCTTGGAAACCTTCTCAGGATCTTTTCACTTCCAGCACAACTTGTGCCAAGCTACTGAACCAAATTAGAGCTGGGGAGCCTGTTGGGTGCCACTCAGCTGGGAGAAAAGAGGCATGGGCAAGGGAGGCACCACAAACATCAGCAATATAAAGTGATTTTGCAATTCCCTCATTACACTCAGAGTGACCAAAATTTTTCGCTGTCAGGCTCCTGAGCCCCAGGGAATACCTTCAAATTAAATGCATTTAAATGCAATTGAATTAAATGCAATTAAATACAACAGGGCACGAGATGTTGCATTCAAGAGCCTTCAGACAAAGCTCTAAACCAGAAAAATATTACCCAGGCCTAAGCCCAAACAGTATCAGAACAGGAAACTCTTAAAGTTTATTGGGACTAACAGGGGAGGGAGTGAAAGTAGCTCCTCCCTGCATGTGATTCAAGGAAAAATAAAACCAAAATATTTCCAGGGTTGCAGTTCTACCAGTAGGCTCTGTCACTCGTTTCACCACAGCTCAGAAGAACTTAAAACATAAAATTCATTGTTAACACTGGACTTCGAGTACTGCTCTGTGCGAAAAGTGAATTAATTTCAAAATCTCTCTGTAGGCAGCACTGTTTTTTGCTGAATAATGTAGCAAATAAAAAATGATTGGTTTATTTATCTTTTTTTTTTTTTTTGAAAGAGAAAATTCAAAATTAAATATTTTATATATTTTAATTGACTTCTTTATACTTTGCTCGCAGTGTTTTTCTACAGAAAGTTGCCTGAAGGCCAAATTTTTCTCACATTAAGACCAAAGTTGAGCACAAAAAGACACTCTGAACAAGGCCTCTTTTATAATGCATTGTTTGGATTTATTATTATGCATAAATAATATTTATAGGATAAAATATAAGATAGAAATATTATAGGATAGGATATGATATAATATTATAGTATTATAGGATATAACAACATATTATGTATAATATTATTATATATAATATGTATAATAAATTATGTATAATATTATATATAATTTTACATTATAGTGTAGGATATATATTATAATCTATGGGATAATATAACAGTAGTAATAATAGTAACAGTAATAGTAATAGTAATAGTAATAGTAATAGTAATAGTAATAATAATAATAATAATAATAATAATAATAATAACTACTATAGGAAAAATATAGTATAAATAATTGGGTTTTGATGGTGCAAAGTTGCTTTAAGGACATTAGTGTTACTCCTAGCATTTTGTATATTATTGTAGAGCCTCCAAAACCCAATTTAAGTTGGTTTTATGGTTTAGGAATATGTGAAACCATAATCTTTGTTGCAGATAATCAGAGCTGTGAGATTTCTAAACAAGCCATTTATCTGATGGAAAATCATAGCAAACAGAGGCCTGGTTTCATCGGGGGAAAAACAAAACAAAACAAAACAAAAAAAAACGTTGCTCGCATTTATACATTAGTATGTTACACTGCAGGTTTGCATGTCATGGAGAGATTGTTACCACTCCATGATTTAAATGGTGAAATAATTAACTTGTCTGACTGGAAATAATTAAATAAATAAATAAATAAATAAATAAAATAAAATAAAATAAAATAAAATAAAATAAAATAAAATAAATAAAAAATAAAATAAAATCTAAAAAATGAAATAGAATTAAATTAATAATTAAAATTAAATTAAATTAAATTAAAATAAAATAAATTTTAAAAAATAAAATAAAATAAATAAATAAAATAAAATAAAATAAAATAAAATAAAATAACTGATAAAACTGCGCGTGCACAAGCACAAAATACCACATATTGCCATGGAGATGGGTCTCATCTGGCCACTTCACCTACTCCTCCCCCTGCATATTTCTTCTGCTCATGATGCATATCCATTCCTCTGGGAATTTTTCATCACCCTTGTCGCCAAAGCCATCCACATCTGAAAATCTGGCCTGAAAAATCACTTGTGCCTGTGTCCTTGGTCTGCTGCTCAGCAGAATAAAAGATATTAAAGGAAGCCCTACACTCATTCCTTCCACATCCAAAATACGGGGAGGAAGGAAGGGAGAGAGGGGACAGAAAAGATTCCAGTCCCCACAGATAAAACTCAGGGAAAAATGGGTAATATTTTGGGATATTTTGTCTGCAATATCCCAACTTGTTTGTGCTTCCTCCCACCTTGCTCCCAGTCCTCTCATTCCTCCCCAGCTGTTGCCAGTGCCCAGCACTCGAAACAGAGGCAAGAATCTGGGATAGACTGCCAGGTGACAGGATTACTAGTCTAGATATAAGGGATTAAATAGAACTTTTAGATGTTCTTGATGGGCGAGAGAGATTGTAACAACCTTCCTCTCAAAATTAAAGGGAAAAACAACAACAACAACAACAACAAAAAAAAAAAAAAAAAAAAAAAAAAAAAAAAAAAAAAAAACACCAAACAAACAAACAAAAAAAAAAACCCTCCAAACCCAACCAAAACAGTTTGATGTCACAACGAATTAATCTCGCGGTGGGCCACGAATGGAATAAGCAAATTCAATTTGTGGAAAAGGAGCCAAGTGACACAATTTTACTTGCTTGTGCCTCCCATGGCCCCTGCCTGTCCCTGCCCCCATCGAACCATTCCCTTTTTTTTCCAGGGACCACCAGAACAGACCACTGGTTTCCTCATCAGGTCTGTGCTGTGAATCTGACTCCCTGAGTGGCTCCTGAGAGTCACTAGCAGTTGTCTGCTTCAATAAATCTCTGGAAAAGGAAAACAAAGATGCATTGTTTGAATGTGCACTGTCACCGTAGGAGTAAATAAGCACGATTAATGCTTTACTTTGGAAAACGTCTGGTTTCTGTACCCAGGAAAAAAAAAAACAAAAAACTGGAGTGTATCTGTTGTTCAGCTGAAATGTAATAATACAAATTGGTTATAAAGAAGGTTGTTTATACAAGCCTCTCTCCGCCATTACTCCTTTCCTCTCTTCTCTGCTATTATTTGTTTTAAATTCCAGTTTAAGTGGATTACAATTCATCCATAACCAGTATGTGACTAGGTGTTGCCACAATGCCAGCTCCTGCTAGGACCTCACTGGAGCCAGCAGTTCCCCGCCCTTCTTCTCGATATACGAGAGGCTTTCCAGTGTTTTCCTTTCTAAAAATGATCAAGAGGGCACTCTAGTTTTATCGCACTAGAATTTCTGAAGGGCTATTTCACAACCAGAGCATGAGATCAAATCAAATCGTGTTTGTGTATTGCACAAACACGAACGCAGACCTGCCGCGAGGTAACATCAGCCAGGCTGTGTGCCCAAAGATGGGCGAAGGTAGGGTTTAAAGCAGTCTGAGCCTCTGATTAAAGGCATAATTAATAACAGCAGTCTATCCCCACTCTCCGAGAAGAACTTCTGATAAGGTTCAGACGTGGTGGGGAAAACCAGGTTTGAGACACGGCGTCCCATCTCCGTGTGGTGTGAGTCGCCGTGCTGGGGCCTTTCGAGTCACTGAGCAGCCTGCCTTGCCCTGCAGTTCATCCTCCCCCTCTCTCCCTCCCCTCTTTGTCATCACAGCTTTTCACTCCTGGCAGCATCTCTGCCCAGGGCCCACGTTTCCCTTTCCACATCCAGCTGCTTCCATTTGGTCGCTCACTTCTGGATTCAGCACAATCCCCTCTCCTCTTTTCCCGACCTGTCCTCATCACAGGTGGCTCTCATTTGCCCTCTTCTTTCACATCTCCATGCCCAGCACTCTGATTTTTTTACTCAGTTTTTTTCCCATATAGCTTTGACCCTCATCATCCACATTTCTCCACGTCCATATCTGTGGCAGGTTCAGTTTTTTTTTGTTGTCCAGTCTGAAGCTGAGTCGCCTCTCCCACTCCTCCTTTCCTAATCCCTTCTTACCCTCTGACTTCCAGATTCTACTTCCCTTTCACTATTTCACTTTCCCTTGAGCTTGATGCTCAGGAATCAAGCTGAGTTTCCAAGTTGCACAAATAGGAATTTTTCACCTTTTTTCCCCCCCTACCATTCACTTGCAAATTCAGCAATAAAATTTATAAGCAACACTGAAATACGATAAAGAATAAAACCCACAATTTCATTTTCATTTCCAGCTTCGCAGAGCAGAATTGAAAGAATTTTTCACCTCCATCCCCTCCTTCCTGGGCTCTTTATCAATATTTTTTTTTTCACTTTGACATCAACATCCACATCCAGAAGTCCCTGCCATGGTGCTGGAGCACATCAAGGAAACACAGGGGAGAGTCTCCCCTTCATTTTATCTTCTGTTTAACCAAAATCCAGCTGTAGAGGAGATTACAGGTGAAATTCCAAGGGAAGTCCTGCCGAGTTCTTGGCTTTGGCAAGTCCAGCATGGGCAAGTATCTTCATCACTTCCAGAGTTATACTAATAATCTCTTTAAAAGGCTTATAATTAATAAAGGCTTTTCAAAAAAAAGTGCACCATGAAAGGAGCTTTTGCTGCCAGCACTCAAATTGCTGTAACTTCTCAGAGAAATATCTGCCAGGATCCCTTCCAGCAAGAACAAAATAATACGGTCTTATTCATTCTTAGTTTTGGAAAAACAAAACCCAAACAGGTATTTTCCTCATAGTTACAGTCAGCCCGAGGCACACATCTCACCTGGAAAGCTGAAGTTCAAATGATTAATTTTGAGCAGAGTTTAAGCAGAAGGGAACTGCAAGCAGTGAAAATAAAGACAGCCTTAAACTGTGCTGCAGCCAGCCTCTCCTCCAGTGTTAATTACTTATTTTGCTTTTTACTTTTAGGTTGACTTTTACTTCTGGGTGTTGCAAATAAAACACAGGAATTGCCAAGATATTCTGTGTCTGTTGTAAAAGACCTCTCAGAAGTGTCATCTGCTCTCTCCTGAGTGTGCTGCAGCCCTGCTTTCCAGAACACATTTTGTTTTACCTGGGAATAGTGCTTTACTTAGGGAGCATCTAGGGCTGGTGAACTCTGCGTCTTCGATTCTGCATCCTCCCTTGATCAGCTGAGGGCAAGTTTTTAGTGAGCTCTCAAAGCCAAATGGTTTTTAAGTTAAATTTAAGTTAAATTTACTGAGGCCCTGTTGCGCTCGTACAAAAATCAAACAAAGGGAACACCATCTTTTTATAAAAACGGTACAGGGAAAAAAATAAAAAAAAAAAGCCTCACATCCAGAGCCTTGTCCCCTCTTATCTCTGACAACACGAGCAAGAGGATGCACCACAGCAGTGGAGGAGCAGGGTGGGGTAACCCCAAGAGGTGGAAAAGTCTCTCCTCCAACCCAGGCCTTCAAAGAAAGACTCAGTAGTCTTCAGATGTCTGGTCTCAAGGCAGTTTATTGCATGTTATCTGAAAGATTTTCTTCCTGAACTGCTGTGGTCCATTCAGCAGGTCAGACAGAGGCACACACACAACACTGATGCTGTCTCTGACTGCCCAAGGGGTTGGTGCACATTATCACACATTATATATTAAATGTTTATAGTTTTTCCCCAATGCCTATCACCTATATTGAACAGTGGCTTTCTACTCTAAACCAATCTGTGAGTGCCAACATCACCAAGAACATGGGGAATAGGAAGGAGAAAGAAGGAGGACAGGGCACGCCCAAATCCCTCCATCTTAGAACTTCTGACCCCCATGTACAAAACTCAGACCCCTCTGTACAAGGCCTAAACCCCCCTGTACAGCACTCAAAAATCCTTCCTTTCACTTTGCGACTACTTCTATTATAATATCTAAACTTTTGTGATTTCTTGTTCTTCCTGCAAGGTTGGTAAATTGTTCCATGGGTCAAACTCAAGACCACAGGGGTTTCTGGCTGCCTGCCAGGGTCTCAAATGCTTCTGACCTGGGCCAGGACATCCAAGAGTGTCTGAGGGACACCTTGGGTTCCGACAGGTGGGATTATTGCACTAAGGCTCTGTTTATACCAGGGAGTTCAGGAAGAGCTGTCAGGGCAGAGATGTTGTAACATGTCCTTTGCACTAGCAGGGTCTGGAAGCTCAGTTTAAAACCCCTGCTGTCACGTTTGCCTCTTGGCAAGCCCAACGCCCCGTGGCTCTTCGCCGTGAGGAAGGCTTGTCTAGCAAAAGGCCTTTTCTGCTGCTCTCCTGAATTCCTGTTCCTAAATGTACCACACTTCCCAAGTGCCTCTGAAGCAAAGAATTGTAGCAGAATCATAAGAATTGAAAAAAGAAAAAGGAAAAAAAAAAAAAAAAAAAAAGCCGTTTTGCCATTTTCTTTTTTTTTTTTTTTTTTTTTTTCCCTTCATTTTGCAGCATCCAGCTCCCCTGACATTGCAAGGATTTGCTCTAACAATGTACAGCCTCTTAGATGAAAAACTTCCCTGTTAGATCAAAAACTTAGGTCAGAAACCTCCCTGGCTGGGACCATGCTTTGGTCCCAAGCAAGGAAATCACTCTCCTGCTAACTCCAAATGTGAACAAATGTTCCAAATCCACGTACAATCAGAAATCTCAGTTTTAGGCCAAAATAATAATCCAAATAAGAGTTTCCCCCTGAGATTATAAGTCATTTACTGTGTATAACAAAACAGCCTGATGTCCAGAAAAGACCAAACAGGAGTTCACAGGCAACTCCAGCCTCCTTTGGTGATGTGGAAAGTCAGGGCAAGCACAAGAAATCAAGGCCAGACAATTAGACAAGGTAAAAGCTATATAAGAAATAAAAGAGAAGCCATCTCTACCCCAAAAACTGCTTCTAGATCAGTAAAATTGTATGGCTGTCCAGAGTACCCTGGAAAAAATAGGTTTATTTGCGATACAAGTACGATTATTTGCAATAGTTTCAAGAAGTTTCCCACATAAAACTTACTTCAATCAGTTTCCCAAACAGAACTTATTTCTGGGTTGCTGATTCAGATCCTGTCTTTCTGTGGAGTCCCAGTGAGAACCCCTCAGAGCAGTTCTCTGAACAGAAACAGATTTTTTTTTTTTTTTTTTTTTTTGCAGCACGAAAAACACAGGGGACTATTTTGTTGCGTCTCAATTTACTCTGATTGGAAGCAATATTATTGTTAAACATGCAAAACTCCCATGGACTTAAATGTCTTGAATTTTTGAACGCCATAAATCTCCAGGAAGGAAAGCTCTGTCTCCCTCCAGGCAGTGTGGCAATTGCAGACAATTTAGAAGTCAGGATCCTTTTCTCAGCCAACTGAAATTATGAGCACTTCTATATCAATTTGAAATCTGGTCTCTATTGACTACCAATGCACAAAGCCACTGAAATTAGAAACATTCTTTCGAATTTATGTTTAACTGAACAATTGTTTTGCTTATTGAACTTCCCCTACACTTCAGAAATAATAAATAAAGGTTGATAAGAACAGCTTGATGCTCAGGAATCAAGCTGAGTTTCCAAGTTGCACAAATAGGAATTTTTCACCTTTTTTTCCCCCTCCCATTCACTTGCAAATTCAGCAATAAAATTTATAAACAACACTGAAATACGATAAAGAATAAAACCCACAATTTCATTTTCATTTCCAGCTTCGCAGAGCAGAATTGCAAGAATTTATGAAGCTGGCAGTATTCTACACAGATTTCTCTCTATTTGCTTTGCATTCTGAAATAAAATTACCAGAATTAAGCTTTTTCCTTTGCTGTTTGTACCATTGTGAGTCCCTTCATGAGGGAGAATCTGGCATGTGTTGGATGCTCAGAAACCTCTCTCTCCAAACACAGATTTATCCAAATGACTGCAGCCCTGGAGGGGGATCAAAGCACATGGAATCAAGTAGCAAAAAAGAACTTCTTGGCATTTAAAATCACTGGTTCAATAAGAACAGCTAATTCAAAACTGCAAGAGGCACCTCCCACCAGCTAAATCCTGGGGTTTTATTCCATTACAACCAGATTAAAAACTTATTTTAAATGTATTCTAAGAATTTAACTGCAATCACATCACAGCAAAGTATCCTGTTGGGTCACCCTGGTTCAGGCTGTCTTGATTTCAGCATCAAATTCCTTGGGTTAGTGTAATCAACTAAAATCATCCTTCCTCCTACCTTTAAAAAAAAAAATCACTTAAAAGCAATCTTCATGTGAAAACATCTTTGGGGAGGAATCCTGGTAAAGCTTTTAAGTTGACTTTTCATCCTGATTCACTCTGAAATAATTTCCCAGATTGCAAGCTAACTCCCTGCTTCCATTGAATTTAGCATTTTCAATTTCAGGGTTTCAGGGGTGGAACGAACCACAGCACAAACAAACTCACAAAGAAGTTTTAAAAGCCTAATTGTAAAAATATTATCTTTTAAACCTTTTTTTTTTTTCCCCCTTCTAGTGACTCAGAGAAAATTCCACTCTTCTCTATGTAATCTGTGACTCCCATTCAAGTCATGAGCACGAGTACCCAAGAGAACATTAACCAGAACTTTGATGAAAGACATTGTTTGCAGAATTTGTCACAATATTGCATTTTATCTTTCAGCAAAGCCCAAAATAACCTTCAGAATCCTCTGCCATTTTCTCTAAATCACTTCTCCTGGCAGTACCACAGGCATACTACAGGGAAAAAAACACCCCAAACAGTCACAGGTGGGAAATACAGCCAGGTTTCCTATGCATTTTAACACATATATTAACTTAAATCCTCATTTGTCATAGCCTAGCTGGAAGTAAAGCATGGGTACATAAAATAGAAACCCATTTCTGCTTTCCTGCAGCCTGACCCTGACTGTGGCCACGTTTTTTGATCTCTCACTCTTGTTTTACCCCAGCAAGTGGGTACAACATCTCTGCAGGCAGCTGAGTCTGGCTTATACCTGTAAAAAATCCCAAATCTGGAGACTTTGAAGGGACATGATGATTACCCAGAGATCCAGGACCTTCATAACATACACGAACTTCCATTTATTTCACAAAGCAAAGCAGAAACTGCCGTCTGAACACTACACAAGAAGCAGGCTGGGGTTCTACACCTCCTTTGAAGCTAATGAAATTTAATCGTTCATTCCCCAGCTTCTAAAAGGGACTTTTAATCACTGCGTTATGACACAGAGGAAGGAACAGGGATTAGAACCAGGGATGTGCTTTCCAGGAGCGTGTCAGCCATGAAAAGCTGTGGATCCAGAGCATCAGGGGAAATGCTGGCCTTGAATTTTCCTCTGCAGAGCGAGGGAACACCAGCAAGGGTGTGGAAATGGCAGGGGAAAACCTGGCCTGACAGCCCAGCTTCTCAGAGGAATCAAAGCTTCTTCCTTCCCCAGAACACAATTCTTGACTCTTCAGTCACTTAAGGGGAAACAGCAGAAGCATAAAACCAAGGGAACAGGACACAGCAATTCTCGTGGTCACTCTGATTTCCTGCATCTGGGGGCTGGGG
>NC_071611.1:81597680-81604719 GCF_024509145.1 Vidua macroura
CTAGCAGTCTGACCCTGATGCATTCAAAGATGGAATATTTTTCACGTTCGTTGTTCATTTGAAATTCTTCAGACTCTTGGTGATGTTCAGCTGTACCACTGCTCCTCGACAGATTTGTCTCCCAGCCTCCTCTCCCCAGACCTGTGTCTAAATTTGTCCTTTTCTGCAAAGCTATGTTGATCCAGGAATCTGCGATTTCTTTAAAGTGCCGTGCATTTACACAAGTCTATTACAAGGCACAGAAAGAAAAATAATTCCAGATGCAGATGGTCCCTGATAATTCCTTATTCCTTAATGAAGAATGTGACTATTTTAAGATCTAAGCTTAGTACCATTTCCATAGGAGACCACCTACATTTTTTAAAGTGCATTTCAGAGGAGAGTAGAACAAATCTGAGTCACTAACAGAGATCAGCACACCTGCACAACCTTGGGCCAGAGAAACAGACAGGCCCAGGGACTTTAAATTAACACATGCTGATATCTCCTCCTTAAATCCCTAACCTGAGCATTCAGAAAAATCATTTTTCCCCACCCACTTAATTTGCTGCTACCTGCACTTTCGAAAAGTTAAGATTTTACTTCTGCTGACCCTGAACTTCATTAGAGAAAAAGGAAACAAAGCTAAAGCCTTTAAAAGAAAAAAAAAAAAAGAAAAAAAAAGAAAAAAAAAGATAAATAGCAGGGCACAGATTTGAAGGAATACAGTTTACAGTTTTGTGGACAACAGCTGTGTTCTTACAGGCTGAATTAAAAAAAAAAAACAAACACCTGCACTCAACATCTCCAGCCTTCCCTCCCAATCTTAGCAGGGAAAAAGGAGCTTGCCATGACAGAGTAACAATAGAACCATCCAAATATTTGCAGCCAAGCAATGAAGACCCTGCCTGGGCATGTTTTGCCATGCAAAGGATGCCAGGACAGTGCCAAAGGATGCCAAGGGATGTTCAGGACCAAGCTGGATGGGACTTTGAGCAGCCTGGCCTGGAGGGTGACATCCCTGACCATGGCAGGGAGCTGGAACAAGGTGGTCCTTAAGGCTCCTTCCAACCCAAACCATTCTGTGATTCTGTAAGCCTGGGAGCGATGGCAGCCTGACCAAAAGTGCCCTGCACACCTTCCTGGGGACAAAGGTGTGAGCAGCACACCTGGGAGAAGGGCAGAGAAAATCAGGGAAGACCCAAGGTGCACAGGGCCAGGCTCTCTCCCCACTTGCCTCCACTAACCAGCTCCTTGCCAGAAGCCCTCAGGAAAGACCCCCCCCCCCCCCCCCCCCCCGATGCCCCCAACAATCTGTTTTTCTCACAGCCTCAGAAATCCCCAGCAGATCATCCCCACAGCCCCTTTCTGCCTTTACCACCCCCAAAGGATGACTGCAGGCTGTGGAGTGAATAAAATAATCACACACAGCTCAGTGGGAAACCCACTCCCCGTTTCAGTGGCTGCCCCATGACTGCAGGCAATCACTGCCATCTCCTAGAGGGGCAGCTTAAAGTGTTTGGGGTTATTTTATTTAGCCTCTCTCATTTATTGGCTTCACTGCCACTTTCAAAGGCAGGCCCTGCAGCAGGGCCTACAAATGAGCTCGCATTGAGGTCTGCTTAAATATGAATTATCGTTTCCATTAATGTAAACGCAACTCTTCATGTCCAGTTTCTGATGCTCTTGGCTAATTCTGACTTCTTAGCTAATTCCTTGGACCTGTCATATGTGCTGTGTCACCTGGGCCACGGGAGAAATTCATAGCCAAAATTATAAAGGCAATAAATTAAGACTTCTGGGATTACTTCCCTGTATAGCAGACAATAGGGGACAAAACTAATTTTTGCCCTATTCACTGAATGCAAACATATGCCAGTTATTTTTCTTAATTTTTTTTTTTTTCACTTGAAGGTTTTTTTTAGAGTTTGGTGTTGTAGCATGTCCAGGTTCACAAGAAGAAGGATTCACACCTGGAGATAGCCGTGAAGAATGATTCCCTCCTGCATTCCCTCCTGACTCCCTGATGCTTTTTTTTTTATAAACTGCAAAGCACTATCATCCTGCAAACACAACAGATGAAATTTATGTGTGCACCATGACATGTCAGAGCACCTTTAGCCCTCTTTCACATTTCTCTCCATTATTTCATTAAGTATCATCTGTAGTGGCACTAAAACATTTTCTGGAGATTAAAAATTGTGTCCAGTCATCATAACACTTTTCTTGGGATTTCAGTGCTCCCAAGCCATGCTCTGTCAAATAAATTTAGTGGATGCCAGATTAAAACCATGCTTCAGCATGTTTAACCACATTATTACTACAGATTACTAGATTTTGAATCTAGTGTTCTTGCAACCATGGCAGATCTACTGTAGTTTTCATGTAATAAACTAGGTGGGTACAATAATATCTGTATAACTGCTAGAGCTACACTGCATGAAATGTGCCTTTACCATGGCTTTATAATCCTAAAAAATATGGGTTTGGGCCAGTGTTTTATTGAGTGGCCTTGCTCAAATGTCCAGAAGAGTATTTTTCCCCCTGTTCCAGCTCCTGGAACTGTAACATGAACAGGAAATACAGCGTTCATGTACAGCCATGCAGGGAAACCTGCCAGGAGTTTGTGCTCCCTCTCCAGAGCCCAGTCCAGGGAAAGGTGAATCTGCTGATCCTACACGTGGTGAGGGAAATCCTGTGATGCTGAAAGACTGAGCTCTGCTTCCAAGGCTGGGAGCCTGGACCTGGATGGTTTTCAGGTCTCTCTCTGGGTGTTGCATCATCCTGAAGAAACCCTGCAGCAGAGCCCTGCCAAAACAATACCAGAAATGCACAAAACCTTTTAACCCATTGAAAACAGACGTTCCCATTCACCCTTCAGGCCTGTCCCTTGTGCCACCTGTATCTCAAGGTGAGGGAGGTGCTCCTGGATCCATGGAAATCCACATGTAGTCTGTAAATAGCACATGTAAATGTGTCCATGTATTTACAAGGATATTTTCATTTACGTCTATATCTCCCTTCCAAACTGAAGAATTTATCCAGGCCTCCCTCCAATGCTCTGCATGGAGACATGCATTTGTATGACTAATATTATGCATTGAATTATATATTCATTATATTTGGATGAATATATAAATATCCATATTTATCATGAACGCAGACTGGTGGTCCGGCCAGGCTGCATTGCACAGGCAAGCAAGAAGTGAATTGCCACGTGATGAGCAAGGGAAAAGTGGAAATGCATGGCTGTAGCTAAAATCAGCTCTAATCTTGTGCATCCCATTGTGCATCCCATGGCTTGGCTGGTGCAGCACAGTCAGAGTGGGGTTGTCAAGTGGAGCCCCACTAAGGATTGCTTTGTGACTTTTGGGCATAAAATGTCATGGAAATCTCTTTCCTGTCCATCAGCAAGAGGTGGTTGCAAAGATGAGGCAAAGGAAACTATTTTAGCCAACCAGAGAAAAGTTCATGTCTTTAGTGTTGGGACAGAACTGAAATTGGGGTGAGAAAAAGGATCTGGTAATGAAATTTCCTCCAAAGACTTTGAAAATCAAGGCTTAGGTTCCTGCTCTGTCCCAGAGCACATCCCTTGGTCCAGATCAACAGGCAACATTTAGATCCATTTCTCTGAATTTCAATGCCCATATTTATGCATAATTTTATTACCAGCAAAATAATAGGAGTGAAAGGAGGAGGTTTAAAACCAGAAGTAAATTCTGCAGCAAGTCTGGCCCTAAAATTCGTGTTCATGAACAACAAATACAGAATTGATTCCTTCAGAGTGACCCAAGTGGTGGGAAAGATGTTTGATCATCCAAACCAGCCCTGGGATTGCTGGGGATTCAGGGACAACTAAGATAGTGATATATGCATAAAAATACTCTTCATTTTTTCTGACTCCCAGCAGATATATAATTAGATACAGAGAAAGAAGAAGAGGGAGAGAAAGAGGAAGAGAAAGAGGAAGAGGAAGAGGAAGAGGAAGAGGAAGAGGAAGAGGAAGAGGAAGAGGAGAAAGAGAAAGAGAAAGAGAAAGAGAAAGAGAAAGAGAAAGAGAAAGAGAAAGAGAAAGAGAAAGAGAAAGAGAAAGAGAAAGAGAAAGAAAGAGATGAAGAAGATAAAGATAATATAAATAAAAATGTAAGATGGTAAAGGTAAAGGTAACAATAATATTACTTGTCTAATATGTTTTACCTTTAGATAAGTGTCATTCTATTGGATTATAAAAATGATGTTCCACTCAATGCACTTCTAATTGACACCTGTGGTGCTGGGTACCATTAAGGCTATGTGAATGAGGTACACTGGCTTTTTCTTCCCTGTGTCTGCCACTCAGATTTTCCCTCCCAAAACCTTCCTGAGAAATGGGACACAACTAACCTGGCCGCTGCCACCTTAGTACTGCCTGAAAGGAATCCTTTCTCATTCAAGGACCTTCATTTATTAGACAATTTGTTAGATAATTTATTATTTTTGACGTGCGTCCTTTCTCTTCGTCAAGATTCTCTTGGAGAATGCGATGTGAGCTGCAATTAAACACATCCCTTGTCCAGGGCAATTCCAGAGCTCGCTTTTTGAGCAGGCCACAACTAAAGCTTGACATGTGCCTTTATGTGTGTATTTCACGTGTTTCTTCACTGAGATAACCTCTGTGCATTGCTGGAGGGTCTGGACAGATGCTTGAAGGGATATTTTGTGTGCACACACCAAAAAGTCACCCAACCCCTGCTGATCCTGAAGTCCCTACAAGGGGAGAGCTGTGGGGGATTTGTTTTGGATTGGTGGGCATCAGGATATTTCCTCCAGAAAAACACGTTCAGAAGGAGCTAGAGGCAGGTAGAAGGAGGTGGGATGAAGCATAAAGCTGGGGTTACATCAGTCTTCTGCTCCCCCAGGGCTCTAGAAAACCTCCAAATCGAGGAAATCTGGTCAAGTTTGGCTAGCAATGGATGCCTAGCCTAAAGGAACTCTTTGAGGCCATTTCATGAGCTATTCATTGCCAGTTAAGCGTTGGCTGATATTTTGCACCATTCAGGGTCAGTAGGAACAACATGCTGAAATTGGATCTCCTCCCTCTCCACGTTTTGGTGAACCAACAATTTGCACTTCACCAAACAGAAGTTCTGTCATTTGCTGTGTTTGATGTGTTAATGCTGCTGAGAAAAATTCACCCTTTTGAGGGAAGACTCTGGTGATTACTTTCTGGTGGGTTTCGATATCACCTTGTCTAAGCAATCAAAGAAGAATATAAAAATGTACCAAAATAAAACACTGAAAAGGAGCGGAATCTATTTCAGAATCTGAGAGGAGAGCTCAGCCTTGAGAAACAAAAAAAAAAAAAAAAAAAAAAAAAAAAAACCAAACAAACAGGTTGAAATACTGGCCTCTGTGAAATTGGTGACAAATCTCCCTCTGCTACGCTGCCCGCACTTGTGTTCTAATGTTTCAAAGGAAAATTGATTTTCCTACCTTTGCTATTGGCATGATGCTGATAGGGTAATAAGGAACTATTCACATCCAGCATATATACTCACACTGTGACAACCCCACTCAGCCCTTCACAGCCAGAGGGAGGGAGAAAGTGGCAATTGTTAATAAATTTCCTGCGCAGATTTATTTTACCTGCTGACATTTTGAGAGGCAACTCAATCCTCATACTCTCAAATCCAACTGTGCCTGTGGGACACGACCAGCTTGCATTAAATCACAAAGCCCTATTCTGGCTCGAAGAGGATAATCACAATTTGTGTTGAGGAAAGTGGGTGAAGTCATTTGGGTTATTAGGAACAAATGTTTAACAATTCAAGCTTTTCAAAGACCCCTCTGTACTCTCTCCAGGAGGGTTTCAGTTTGTGCTGCCACTGTGCCCTCAGGAAAAGCCGTGCGTATGACATGCAGTACGCACTGTTCTGACCTGTGTCCCCTGTGAAAACCTGAGTTCTTCCTCCTTCTCTGTGTCCTGCACTCAAACTCTCTCCTTTCCAGGTGGAACTTGTCACATTTGTGAGTTTAAATCAGCTCAGGATAAAGGCAGCATGTCCTGTTGAATAGGGGATCACTGATGAAGTGTGGTCTAAGTGATGAATCCAACATTTCCACACAGAAATGCTGGCTGCACGGGGGTTATCTCCTACATCACACACGAGGGGGAATGAGCTGCCTCCAGCCACGCTGTGAAACACAAATTATTCTTTGTAATTTCTTAATATCAGTCGTGGTGTGTATTGAACAACAGAGCCATGTCAGTGTTTTATGGGGTATTGTAACAACTTTGCAAAAGTTATCAACAAAAACAAGGCAAGGGGGTGGAATGAAAAAAACTGCCTTGCCCCCAGTTCTGAAGAAACAGCATGTCATAGATGGGAACTGCAGAACTGCCAGCCAGGTGTCATTTGATCCCAGGGACCAGGACCAGCAGCTCAGTGGAAGGGTTGCTGTGTGCCTTGTCTTGGTTGGAAAACACGGGTGTCTGCTAAGGACATCTGCCTTTTTGGCTGGGAAATGTCAAAATTGGGGAAATCTTATATGGGCGAACCAAAACCACTACACGAAGGCAGGAGCCTCCCTTGAAATGGAAAATGCAAACCCCCTCCCTCCGAATTATTGTAATTTTGAAATTAAGGGGCTCTCAGACAAAGATCTAGGAGTAGGAATAAACAGTTCTTTACTAGGAAAATTAAAATACAAATGCAATGGTACAAACAAACCAGTGCCAGAGTCAGAGCAGGCCCTGGCAGCCTGTGGGTCAGGGTGGTGGCAGCAGTCCCATTCCATGGGGGCTCAGCCCTCCTGCAGTGCCAGCTGTGCTTCTGCTGGAGCAGGATCCTGGACAAGGCTGGAGTTTTCCTCTGGAGCTCCAGGGCTGCTGGAGATGGGCCTGGGCTCCCTCTGGGAATGCAGTGGGGCAGAAAGCTGCTCCTCTGGGAATGCAGTGGGCAAAGGCTGCTGTGGTGTCCCAAAGCCTCAGATTGTATCCAGGTAGGAATGCTTGGCTCCTTCCCCTGGGCACAGCATCTCCCCATGGGATGATGGAATTTTATCAGCCATGCAGGGACAC